>NC_135722.1:27250212-27402712 GCF_964656455.1 Halichoerus grypus
TGTATCCCAAGAATGCAATATTAGAAAATTAACTAATGAAATCTACCCCACTAACAGATTGAAGGAAAAACTGTACAGTCATTTCAGTATATACAGGAAAAAGCATTCAATAAAAAGTAACATCTATTTCAGGATATTTGTAAACAAAAATCTTCTCAAATGAAATTACTTGATAATAGACATCATCAAAAAGTGAAAAGAAAAAGAAAGAAAGAAGAAAGAAGAAAGAAAGAAAGAGAAGAAAGACAGACTACCACAAATATCATGCATAATGATGAAATGCTGAAAACATTCCCTTTAAGATGAGGAGCAAGACAAGGATGGCCATTATCAACATACCTGTTCAACTTGGGACTAAAGGTATCAGTCAGTGAGGCACAGCATGATAAAGACTAGAAACAAAGTAAAACTGTGTCCTTTTGCAGATGATGTAATTATTTACCCAAAAAAATGCCAATCTACAGAAATTTTAGAATTTGAGAGTTCAGCAAGGCTTCTAGATGCAAAAGCAACATTTAAAAAGTCAACTGCTCCTCTATACACCAACAGTAAGTTGGAATACGTCATTTTTAAATACCTATATTGTCAATATAGAGAAAAAATAAGAAGTAGATAAAAAGATCATGCAAATGTGACAAAATACTAACATTTAGAGTCTGTGGGAAATCTTTGTATTAATTTTATAAATTTTTTCTAAGTTTGAAAACATTTTAAAATAAAAAGTTTTAAAATAAGAAGTTCTCCCCATCAAAGACAAAAATTCCCTGAATAGAATAAGGAGAAAGTTTGAACCTGAAAATACGGGGCGTCTGGGTGGCTCAGTCGGTTAAGCGTCTGCCTTTGTCTCAGGTCATCATCCCAGAGTCTTGGGATCGAACCCCGCATCAGTCTCCCTGCTCAGTGGGGAGCCTGCTTCTCCCTCTCCTCCCTAATCCTGCTCTCTCTCGCTATCTTTGTCTCTCTCTCTCAAATAAATAAATAAAATATTAAAAAAAAAAGAAACTGAAAATATGTTTACAACACATATAACTAGCGAACAGTTAATATCTAGAAAAATAAAGCACTCCCACAAATCAATATGAAAAAGAAAATCCAAAAGAAAAATAGGCAAAAGGGTTTAACACACATTTCATAGAAAATGAAGTACAAATGGCCCATAAATATATGAAAAGATGCCTAAACTTATTAGTCATCAGTAAATGCAAATTAACATCGTAACGAAATACTATTTTACACTCACCAGAAAGGCAAAAATTTACAAATTGGTCAATATGAAGGTGGAGAGGTTGAAGAACAATGGAGACTCGCATCCACTGATCACGGGAATGAACACTGGTCCAGCCCCTTTGGCAAACACTGAGGCATTATCAGGCTGAACACACGCCTATACAGGAAACCCGCAATTCCACTGGAGGTATTTGCCCTAGAAAAGCTCTCACACATGTGCGCCCACAGATATGCATTCGTAACAGCACTGTTAGGAAAGCCAGAAACAATCCAAATTCCCATCAGCAATAGAATGGATAAATAAATTGTGACATATTCATGCATTGGAAAGCCGTGTAACAGTAAAATTGAATAAACCACAGCTACATGAATCAATTTGGATGAATCACTAAAACATAACGTTAAGGAATTAAATCATGGGAAAATATATAATGCATCATTCCATTATATAAAAACAGGCAAAACTAAATAATATATACATATATAGATGATAAAAGAAAAGGATCAGGAGACCAGACCACAAACAAAATGGTAACGACATGGTGCTTTGTAAGCTTGATGATAAATATATGAGAGTTCCTTTTATCATTACTCTTTAAACTGCATATACATAATGCACATTTTTATGTGTGATGTGGTTCCCATTTAAAAAAAAATCTATGGGGGAGCCTGGGTGGCTCAGTCAGTTAAGCGGCCAGCTCTTGATTTTGGCTCAGGTCAAGATTTCAGGGTCTTGAGATCAAGCCCTGCCCCAGGCTCTGCGCTCAGCGGGGAGTCTGCTTGAGGTTCTCTCTCTCCCTCTGCCCTTCCCCTCACCCCCATTCTCTCTCTCAAATAAATAAATAAAATCTTTAAAAAAAAAATCTATGAGCATGTAGAATACCTATGACCCTTGCCCCTAGGATTGGGAGTAGAGCTCATTTCCTCCTGTGGCACAGGATCAGCGGCCAGTCCTGTTACCACAGCTGTGCACTTACCACATGCATTCAAACACCTTTCCTCACCTTTCCAAACTGTGAAGGAGACAACCATACCTACTTCACAGGCACTTAGTGAGCACTGAATGAAGTAACAGATATATAAAATACCTAACACAAAGTGGGCTTTCAATGTACCTTTTTAAAAAGTGGCAACCCTAATAGGGTCACTAGAAACTTCTTTAAAAAATTTTCTTTTATTGAGATATAATTGGCATATAACATTATCTTAGTTTTGGGGTGCAACATAATGATTCAATCTGTGTAGTGTGAAATGATCACCACAGTAAGTCTAGTTATATCTATCACCGTACACAGTCATAAACTTTTTTTCTTGCGATGAGAACATTTAAGGTCTACTCCCTTAGCAACTTTAAAATGTAAAAAACAGTATTTTTTTTTTCAAAGATTTTATTTATTTGAGAGAGAGAGCAAGAGAAAGAGGGAGCATAAGCCGGGGAGGGGTGGGGAGAGGCAGAGGGAGAAGCAGACTCCCCGCTGAGCGGGGAGCCCGAGGCAGGGCTCGATCCCAGGACCCTGGGATCATGACCTGAGCTGAAGGCAGATGCTTAACGACTGAGCCACTCAGGTGCCCCTCACTAGCAACTTTTAAACACACTTTCAAAGGACCTTTTTCTGATTACATTGATATGAACCAGCCAGCAGCTCTCCCAGGGAGCCCTTGTTGTTCTTGGTATTTTTGTTTGGGGGTTTGATAGTTCCAGATCCTGCATCGTCCACTCCCCAGGCTCACCAGAAGGATTTCTCTGTCATTAGCATCACGGCTGCTTTACTGAGATAGCCCCAACCTGTTATTTAGTCTGGTTTTTAAAAATACACACTGGGTCCCCAGAATTGTCTCTCATTAGCAAGAAATAACAACAATGGTCCTCAGCCCTTAACCTGCGGGGGGACTGTTCTTTTTCAAAACAATTTTTAAAATTCCTTGTACACTTGAAAACAGAATAAATACAGCCTGAGCTGAAATTGAAGGGCAGGTTCTTGGTTGGGTTTGACCCCAGAACACTGGCTTCAGGTCATGGTGCAAGGTCAATAGCTCTTTTTATCTGTCTGAGACCACGGGAGCCCCTCAAGACCAGGAGTATAGCTTACTCATTTCTGCAACCTTTCATGCAGGCTTGGTATATAGTAGGTGCTCCATAAATGTTTTCTGAACAGAAATCAATTCCCTGAGAAAAATGTTTGATGGCCAGTGTCTATAGCCATTTGAGGGTCAGCAGCAGCTTTTCATACTTTTACATGGTACCTGGCACCATGAACTAATAAGTTGCATGGACAAATTAATTTATTAATTATTTAATTAAACAACTGATTGATTTGGGGGCTGGGAACTGAAGACTACTTGCAAACAGAAATCAAACAAGGCTCGGTGCTGGCTGAAACATGGCTGTAAATGGGTTTCCCTAGACTGTGAGTGAAACAGAGTGTCCTAGTGCTGATGGCAAGAACGGGGAGAGGCTCTACCTGACTTCGCTCTTTCTTTGACTGGAATGACCTTCCAGCAGTCCCTGAGGGGCCCTGTTGGCACTTATAAATCATTCCTCTATTCCAAGAGCAGCCTCTGTTCACGGATCTCACTCCCTCCCACTATCAGAGACCCCTGATAAGCCAGGTGCCTGTGGGCTTTTCAGCCCAAGCTCTGTCTGCCTAACAAGACTGAGGGGCACATCCTTTTTAAGTCTGCACCAATGGGGAACTCCCTCGACTTTCTACTCAGGCTGAGAACCAGAGAGCTTGGGTGCAATGTGCTGATTGACTTAAGTCAGTCGGGATGCACACAGCTGAAGCTGGAGTGGCGTCAGCTTCCCCATGGGTGGGAGAGACAGGCTTCCAAAGAGAAATGAGAGCACTGTTAGCAAGCAGAAGGGCTGCAGAGCCAATACCCACCACCACAGCCAGAGGGGTGTCTGAGGAGGAATGATCTGGCATGGGGAGCTCTGGAGTTGTGGTTCTGAATGGTAACTCATCAGAGAAGGACTCATACAGAGAAGCCCAGTGGAGCTCCGAGGCCCCGGGTACCCACTCACCTGCTACTTGACCTTGAGCCAATCACTTCTCCTCTTTAGTCTGCCATTTTCTCCTCTGTAAGAGAAGGGGGCTGGGCTAAAGGGATTGCAAGGCCTCTTCAAGTCCTAACATTCTACAGGTCTCTGATTTCTCATTCCTGCCTGTCACCTGAGCAGGTATTCGAGAGAATAATTACTAGCCGTGGCATGGCCCTGGCCGTGGTTCTTTTGAACGACAAATATGAGCTTGTTTCTTGTCACTTGCGAGGGGGCTGCTTAATTGGGGTCAAATTATCTGAGGTTCCTTTTGTCAGCTTTCTAATGGTAGTCAGTCATATCGTGAAGCATTGTGTGAAAATCTGGGAATTTCAAGTGTCTCGCTAAACTTTTCTCAAAGCTGAGCAATGTGACTAGTGCAAATCTGATAAACTGGCAAAATGTCATATGTGGGAGAGCCATGAATAAATTGAATGAATTAACTGGATTTATTCCAGAACAGAAACTGTGTTATACTCAGTTTTGTATTTCTAGCGTCTACTGCAGTGGTGACCATACGTCGTAAGGAGACGCCCCATTTCATCATCACATATTCAATGAGCACCAGCTATGTGCCAGGCACCTTGCAAGGCCCTGGGGATACGATTGTGATGAGACAATGTCCTGGCCCTCAGAGAGCTCCTACCCAAGTAGGAGGGACAGACCGGAAACAGACCAAGAGGAGAGGCAGCTTCTGCGAGAGGACGAAGAACAGCGACGACAGAGCACCTGCCCAAACCTGGGGAGTCAGGGAAATTTTTGTGGAGGTGACATCTAGTCAGCTCTCTGATGCTTGAACAGGAGTTGCCCAAGCAAGAAGCTCAAAGTCCTGGAACTCTCCAACCGAAGTATTAGCATGGCAAGAGGAGGGGTGAGAAAGACACAGAGAGAGAAAGACTGAGAGAGAGAGAGAGAGAGAGGCAGAATCCAGTTCACAATGGGCCTTGATGTCTTACTAAGGAATTGCCCTAAGGGCACTCTGCAACCAGCTGTAGGTTTTAAGCCGAAAGCAAATATATGTGCACTGATTAATAAATGCCGGTGTGCTTTTTTGCGTGGAAATTTCCTCGTCTAAAAATCCAGGGGTTGGATTAGATGATGGCCAGGGTCTCTTCCAGTTGTGACATTCTGTGAGTCTTGGAGTTTCTATTCTGATTCGGGTCAAAGTTTCTTGTTGTTTGCCTCCGCTCACTAGCGACAGAGGCGGTTCTGGGCAGAATAAGGGAATCGACAGCGCACTTGGTTTCTCTCTCCCTCTGTCTCTCCCTCTGTCTCTCTGTCTCTGTCTCTCTCCCCCTCCCTCCACTAGACGGATGAGCGAGTTCCATTACAGAGGAGGAGAGCTTCCTTGTGACCAGCCTCGCACCAATCCATCCATCAGCCTATTAACAGTGGCTGAAAGCCACTTATCAAGAAGGCTCCTGCCCTTATCACTGTCACCGTCTGCAAATAAACATCGACTTTATGCTGAGTTTCCATATTTAACCACATTTAAGTAACTGCTGATACTTTCATTACATGACATTTGCACTTGAGAATTTAAAATTAGACACGCGCACACAGCTCGTCCATGAAATAGGAAAGACTGGGTTGTTTGGGGCCTTCCTGCCATTTGTTTTCAAAGAAAGGGAGCTTCAAAGCGAATTCTGCAGAACACAAGACTCTCTTGTACTCTAAAAACAGTAAGGACAAGAAAGAGATCGGGACGATGTAGTTTTATTTTTATTTCAAAAGGTCGGTGCCTCATGTAAAAGCTGTAACACATCCATAATGGATGAGATGCATAAATGATACATCAAAGTCAGAAAACACAGTCCTCTGAGGAGCAGAAAAATCCTCCTTTTTGAGCTGGATTTCGCAATATAAAAGCTTAATGCCACACACAAGTTCATTACCTGATGATAAAAAAGAACGTTGATCTAGATTGAGCATGAATTAACAAACACATAGCGAGGGCTTCATGGTGTGAGTGCAAATTCTGGGCCCATGGGTCTAAAAAAATAATTTGGGATAAGTTTATCCCTTTGAAAAGAAAATACCTCAGTATGATTTTTTTGGGTTTAAGCATAAGGTGTTGATAACATGCCCTTTTGAATCCACAATTTTGCTTATATTCCCCTTTTTGTTCTCATTGTCTTGAAAATATTTTATCTCCAATCCCTTAGCAGAGCGTCTGAAACATAGCAGGTGCTCAATAAATGTGGTTTGCATGAATAAAAGAAAAAATAGCAATTGCTTAACGTTCTGAGTGCTAACTATATTCCAAGCAATGTGCTTAATATTCTCCACGCGTTATTTTATTTAATCAACACAAATAACCTTGATCTGGGTGGTATGAATATTCCCATTTTGCAAACAAGGAAACTGAGTCCCGGAGAGGTTAAATCACTAGTCACTTGCATGACTAGTCATACTAGTGAGTGGTGAGTCTGGATCAGACTTGGGTTTTATATGCTTAGCCACAATACGATAACGAATTAATAAACTGGCTGTTTGGGCTCAGTGAATTAAGTGAGAGTATTAATGGACTCAAGGGATCAAATTCACTAAAAATGAAATGCACTAATAGAGCTTTCAAGAACTTATTACATATAAAAAATAGAGAGCTCTGCAACTATATGCTCTTTTTTTTTTTTTTTTAAAGATTTTATTTATTTATTTGACAGAGAGAGACACAGCGAGAGAGGGAACACAAGCAGGGGGGAGTGGGAGAGGGAGAAGCAGGCTTCCCACGGAGCAGGGAGCCCGATGCGGGGCTCGATCCCAGGACCCTGGGATCATGACCTGAGCCGAAGGCAGACACTTAACGACTGAGCCACCCAGGCGCCCCTGCAACTATATGCTCTTACAAGAGCCTTTCGTCTGACACCACATGTGTGCTGCGTAAAGTACTGATCTACGCAGTCCAATAATACGGTAGCCATCAGCCACATTTGGCTACTTCAATTTCACCAAAATTAAGTTGAATTAAAAATTCACTTTCTCAGTAGCACTTGCCACATTTTAAGTGCTCAAAAGCCTCTCGTGGCTCCTGTGTTGGACAGTGCAGGTAAGCAACGTTTTCATCACCACGGGAAGTTCTGTTGGACAGTGCCCTGTGAAGTGGCCTGGACGCAGACATAAATAGCACACGGACCCTGTGCTCTAGGAGCTCGTCGTCTGCTGAGGGAGAAGGACATGTAAACTAATAACTACCCCCCTGTAGGATAATTCAAGCAGATAGAAAAGTTTGGAACTCAGTTTGGTGGGAGATGAGGGGGATACAGGATGGGGAAAGCGGAAGTAGGAAAGCTTCACAGAACAATGGCAAAGGAGTAAGAAATTAGCCAGCAGGCAAGGATGGGGCCTCCGGAAGAGAGAGAGGGGGTTCCAGACACAGGGAACCCAAAGCCTAAAGGCTCAAAGTGAAGAGGGAGCAGGGAAAGGCAGTGGAAGGGCAGAGAGAGGGTGGGAGGGAGGAGGAGGGAGGGAGAGACTGAGAGCGAGAGAGGCAGGGAGGGAGAGAAGAGAAAGAAGTATTAATATCAGACACCTCTCTCAATGTACTATAGGTCATCAAAGTTTAATCTGAGCCCTCTTTCTTAGACCCGATCAGCATTCTCAAAAGGGACGTTTATTTATGATTTGTTGCAGATGAAGTTGGAATAAGTGAAATTTAGACGTCAACCACAGCTCTCCTTCTTTCAGGTCTCTGACACACTGCCGCCTTCCCAGCAGTCACAGATGCGACACAATGTCTTCCTGCAGAAAGTTTCCCCTACCTCCCGCCACTTTGGGTTACATCTTTCCATTTTATCTCCTTCGGAGCACATTTCACTGTCTGAACTTGTATTAGCGATGCGTGTGTTTCCTTACTAATTTATTATTGGTAATAAATAATAAATCACCACTAGAATTTAAGCTCCTGGTCGGTTAGGAATCTTCTGGTTTGCTGACAGCGCTATCCCCATCCCTGGAGTGTGCCCGGTATCTAAGAAGCCTCCTAAATATATACATCAGCCGAGGCAACCATAATAACAAGAATTGTAATAGTAGCAGTCACGGTGGACGTGGCAGCTCACATTTCACAGAACCTCATCCCACGCCGGGCAGTCGGCTAAGTGCTTTCACCGCACTACCTCGGGTGCTTCTCACAACAGTTCTACAAGACAGATCTCTTATAAACCCCGTATTACAGCTGAGAACACTGAGATGAGAGAGCAGGAACTCACCCCGGTCACGCAGCCGGTAAGCGGGGCACTGAGAATTGAACACAAGCCTCGGAGAGTTTAGTACCTAAGCTCCTAACCTCCTCACATTGTGGCCTCCTCTTCAGCTTCCCTGAGTCTGCCTCTCGAATTACACAAGTCAGCAGAATGAAGCCAGGAAGACAAAGCAACTTGCCAGGTCAAGGAGTAGGTGTGACCATGCAGGGTCTTCCACGTCCGCATCCCCAGAGCCTTGCCTGCTTTGTTTTGCTGACTCTTCCTCAAATGTAGAGGTATTGCATCTTGATTTGTTGACTCGGTATCTTCGTCTGTCTCTCAGGATGCTCTCAGAACAGTGCCTGGTTACATGGCTCGATCAATGTTTGTTGAATGAATGAGCACTCATTCACTAATTTCGATGCCTCTACTGGACACAGAGTTTTAGGGTATAATGCTCCAGGGAAATGTTTCTGACTAAAATTTGTGGGCACATTCAAGTAACATGACAAATAGTTACTCTCTATTTTTCCAGATGTGCATGGATAACAGCGAAGATCTCGTGGAGCAGGAAATTAGGTTATGCAAATACCTTCAAAGGCCAAATGAAAGTCTCTCTTCATTTGAGGGGATTTATTAGCAATTCTTACCTTTTTCTTTCACGTGCCCTATTTTACATTTCTGCCTGCATTTAAGTTGAATGCTCCACCTAGACAATCTCCAGTACAAACAAAACAGCCCAATTAAGGCTAGTGAAGAAACAATGTTGGTTTTGTGGGGTTGTTTATATATATATATATATATATATATATATATATATATATATATATATACATAGTAAGCTTAAGTGCCTGAGCAAATTATAGCCCAGCCAGCCAGAGCAGCAATGAGCCATTCCAGTTGTAAATAAACACATACATGGCCTATGGACAGCCAGGGTGCCTCAGAGACATCTCAGGCAATTCATTAGAGCCTTTAAAAGGTTAAACCAGAAAGCAAGATGGGATGGGAATCATTGTGTCCCTAGCACCGAGGACATCGGCAGCTAAATAAATGCTGAATTGATACACGGTAGGTGCTAAAATAAATATTTGCCAAACAAATAAGGGAAGAAATGAGTTTGGTTTCCTAGAAATAGCTTCCATGGTGGCCTGTTTACCTGATGGATAATGATCATGTGATTCCTATAGAGGGTCATGAGGGCTCAGTTCCTTTCTTTATCAAGGCAATAATACTTTGTTTGAGGTTCATATTCTAGAAGAAGAGCTCTAGGGAGCACCCTAAAAGAGGAGTGTTTTTGAATGGACACTTGCTATCCTGCTATTCTTCCTTGGCTGGTACTCATCCCCCACCTTCTGGCAACACCCTCCTCATTCTCTCTGGGGGACTAGGTCTCTCCCATTCTCAGTCAGTGTTGGTTTAGATGAAGATGAACCTTTGTCCAGCTGTAGGGAAAAGCATGTAAGCCAGGCTGGGCCAAAGAGAGTGTAATATCCCCTTGGCCACAGTCACATGAGTCAATTTAGGCCAATCAGAGCCAAGAAGTCTCCATCCTGGAATTTTGCTGGGACTACTGGGAAAGAGGTAAGCTTTCCCCACTAGAGCTGCTGAGAAGATAGAGTGAAGATGGAGCTTCTGGCATAATCTTATGAGCAAAAGGGGAGACCTTGCCTAAGAATTAGGCCAGTAGAGAAAAAAACAAAGTTAAAGGTTAGGGAGAAGAAAACCAAGGTCCTGGATCCAACCATGCCTGAATGCATAGTGCCTCTAGAGTTTTAATTAGATGAGCCAGCAAATGGTCTTTTTTGCTAAAGTGTGTTTGATTTAGGGTCCTGATATTATTTACAGATACCACCCTTTTGAAGGGTGATGATATACACTACTTCAAATGCTTAATATTGAAAAATTAACATCTAGCAGAGCTCAATCTTGTGGTGGACTTGGTAGGTACACAAATATAGCTAAAAGAAAGCCTTAGAAACATAGAATAGCTATTAAGCCACCCGCTTTACCAACATAATAACTTCTACTATGTGCATTATGGATCAAGAGCTATAAAATGTTTATCCTTTCTGACTTAAGGAAATAATCTTAAATAATAAAACAATTTTTATAATCATAGATATTTATCATGATATCATTTATAATTACAGAAAATCAGAAACAATCTCAGTGCCCAATATATGGAAAAAGTCAGATAAATTTTACCAGAAAATGTTATATAGTTATTAAAATTACACTTATTAAAAGTTTTCAATAACATGTTTACAGCATCATGTTAACAGGAAAAATTTTGTGTATTGTACAATCACACTATATTTTTAAAAAATCCATGAATAGAAAGAAAAAATTGAAAGTATCTCCAAATGCTAACATTGGTTATCTTTAACTGATGGGACTATGGATGATTTTCCTCTCTTCTTTCTACTTGTTTGTAAATAAAAATCTTAATTTTTCTGTAATCAACAGATATTATTTTATAGAGGAAGGCGTGTTATTAAACTTTTAAAATAACTCTCTCTACTAGCTCCCTGAAAGAAGCCAGCCAGCCTTGACTTGGATATGTTAAGCCTGCCCACTTTGGACCATGAAAACTAGTGAATGCAAACAACAGATCAGAGGTACAGCCACAAAACCCTCATGTGATGGAACTCCGGGCATGTATCAGTCACCCATTCCATGAGCTCCAAATGAGAATGCATTAAAAGCTCTTACCACTGATCTACTTTCATCTCTACAGAGGCTTCGTACCAAAAGCTATCATTGGGACTATCATGACAATATTAACTTTATTAGTGAGGAAAGTTCAAGGCAAAGCCTTAAATGCACATTCCTCAAAATGATGCTTTTCAGATACTTTTGTTCTCTGGGGGACACAAATGGAGGTCTTCTAGAGCAAAATACTGAGATTCCAATTCCCAGAGCTCTCACTCTTCTTGAATAAATCAGTAAGCTAGGCACTGAAAGGACCCAGAGTTTGATCTTGTCCTTGTCCAAAAATAAAGTCTCAAAAAGGTAAACAGACCAGGCCAGAAGGAGAAGCTAGGAGACACACTGATGAAATCAGTGGGCATGGTTATGTCCATTATTAACAGATCTGAGCACAAAAGATGCACCTTGGGCAAACATAACTCTCCCTCCACATGCCAAACTTCCTATCACTCGGTGCCCCTTGGAAAGCCATTTTGGCTGCCATTTTGTCTCTTGATCAATGAATATAAGGCATATTCTGGGCCCCATTCCTCGAATAATGTACTAAATAGGTACAAATATGACTACTTTTATGAAATTACCTGGACAGGGCCTGCAAGCAGGAAAAAAAAAAAAAAAGTGAAATGGATATTCATCCCAGAGAAGAACGAGTGCTGGGAGAATTTGCTTCCTGACGCTCTTACGTCCCTACCTGGGACAAGTGGCCAAGCAGCAGGTTCACTAAAGAACTGTGAACTTAGCAGGGCTTGTCTCTTGGTCTACCCTCTTCCATCAAAAGCTGATACTAAGAATGTCTGTGACATCAATCACATCCACCTTAGAAATTAGTATACCACTTGGCTGTGTTTGTGTATTAAGTGTTGGAAGTGTCCGAAGCAGCCAAAGGCCACTGATTCCAGAATCGAAAAATAATTAAGCCCTTTCCAAGAAGCAGCCTATGTGAAGGACTTTACACACATCTAATCCTCATAACCGTGAAGTAAGTGTTATTAGCATGCACCCCCTGCTTCCCTTTTACAGATGAAGAAGTCGAGAGAGTTTAAACAAACCTCCTGAGGTCACACTGTTAGTAACAACTGAGACAATTAAAACTGGGGGCAATCTGATTCCAAAGCCTGCGCCCTGACTCCTTTGCTCTCTAGAGATGCAGAATCTGAGCATACCCTATTTTTCTAGGCTCTAGAAATACAGTTCAAAATGAACCCACAAGTCATTCTACAATGTAGATGTATATCAAATTGTCACATTGTACACTTTCGATACATACAGTGATATTTGTCAATGACTACTCAAGTTTTTTTTAAAGAAAAAAACCAAACCACAAGTTCAAAGGAAACCACAGCGCACACGGCACACTCTGACCCAGCCAACATTTAAATTTCCATCTGCAGTCCAATTTCTCAATGAACAGTGAACGACATCAGACCCCGGCAAAGGACTGACTCCAGCTGCTGGACTGAAGGACAGAAGAAATGTCTGGGGACAGGGTGAAGCTGCACCTCTCTCGGGTCCCTTTCACAGGGAGCCAGGGGAAGGACCGGAGGACACGTGGTGCGGTCCCCAGCCAAGGGACCCACAGTGGCACAGCAGGGCCAGGTGAAGAACAGTCCAGCCCACCACGGGGATCAGAACCTTTGGCAAGTGTGTCTTCCAGGAGCCCCCTCGCAGAATCCCGCGGCCCCTTCTACCCGAGCAACACCTTGTCTCTCCGTGGGCTCTGAGGTACCCCTAGGAGACCAGGAGTCAGGGCAAAGACAACAAGCCCTACAGACTCCCCATCCATGGCGCCCCTCTGCCTTGAATGGGAACAGAGGACTCAGGGCTTCTGACAGGCTCCTCTGGCACCTTTTTTAGTATCTTTGTTCCTTTAAACAGGAGGAAGACAGAGGGGAGCTAGGATCCCATTCGTGAGAGTGAGCCTCCTGTGTAAAAATCCCTGTTCCTTCTTTCCAGAGTCCTCTTCCTTCCCAGGGACCCTGCCATGTTAATGGGGAGGAGTTGGCTGAGGGACTCTGTGGGTCACAGGGGAGGATGGAGGGATGTCATGGGCCCCATCACAAGTGCCACTCCTCCAAAATACTCTGATGCTACATGTGACAAAAGAGGGGTGGGATTCCGGTATGCAAGAAAGCCAAGAAATGCCTCTGTAGCACGGAGCAACCCCCTCAGCGACGCTTCTCAGAAAGGGTGAGAATGTAAACATTCAGCCATTAGAGGAAAAACCTTAGCCTTTATGCCACCCTCCCCACCATTAACGACATTGGCAGCCCTATTAAAATACAAGTCTGATTTGTGTTTAATGATCTTGAAAGGAAAGTAATTGCTTGGGTATTACCATTCGAATGTTCTTAGAAGCGCAGATAATATTTACAATCGGATTGTCCTTTCTGAGGGGGGCAGGCAGGCAGCACTCCCCAGGCCATTTGAAGCTGAGGCTGGGAGAAATGACCTCAACAATTGGCTTAAGGGTCTTTGAGCTCAGCGTGTATTTTCCTCTTTCTTCTTTTCACTGTCAAGAGACTCCTGGGTAATAATCCTACCCCTGTCCTTCGAGGAAGGGGACGCGAGGCGGTGAGGAGCAATGTTGTTGTTTTTGGTGAGGAGCAATTTTATGGTACAAGTTAGAATGCAACCCGATTGTCCCCTGGGAAAACAGCAGATGGCATTTTTATCAAGTCAGTAGTCGAGGAATTTGAGGAGGGCAGACTATATCATTCCCAAGTGAGGAGTGAGACCAAATCAAAAAGCAAGGATAAAGGAGAGATTGAATGAAGTCGTAGCCCAAACAGATGGATTTAAATGTAAGCCAAACTGTGAGGCTATTGCAGTGTTCCTGGAGCATAGAGCTTATAGATTTATGAGGCCAACATTTCTGTTCCAAGAAACACACAGCTGAATGCATGGAGACCAGCGACAGCACATTGTATTGACCACCCAAACTAGGAGAAAAACAGTTCCCAGTTCAAATCCCAGCTTGGTCACCTCATAGCTATATGACCTTGAGAGAAAGTAATTTAACTTCTCTGAGCTTCAGTACCCTCATCTAAAAAATAGAAATGATAACTGGACCCACCACTTAGGGTAATCACAGGAATCCAGAGATTCTGGAAGCAAAGGGCTTTGTACTGCGCCTGACAATGTCTTGGTTATTATTAGTAGTATTATTTTTAAGATCTTACTTAATTTTTTTTTTTTTTAATATTTTTTTTTTTTAAAGATTTATTTATTTATTTGAGAGAGCGAGAATGAGAGAGAGAGAGTACACGAGAGAGGGGAGGGTTAGAGGGAGAAGCAGACTCCCCGCTGAGCAGGGAGCCCGATGCGGGACTCGATCCAGGGACTCCAGGATCATGACCTGAGCCGAAGTCGCTTAACCAACTGAGCCACCCAGGCGCCCAGATCTTACTTAATTTTTAAAGATTTTATTCATCTACTTGAGGGAGAGAGAGTGGGCACGACCACGAGTGGGGGGAGGGCAGAGGGTAGAGGGACAAGCAGACTCCCCACTGAGCGGGGAGTCCAATGTTGGGCTCAATCCCAGGACCCTGAGATCATGACCTGAGCCGAAATCAAGAGTCAGACACTTAACTGACTGAGCCACCCAGGTGCCCCTTCCTTGGTAATATTAATATTAAAAAAGGTGAATGAGGGTCTACCTGTCTTCAATACCCAGCATCACATTACTACTATTTTGGCACTTGTGTATTTTTCATGTGCTGTTGGATGAGTGAATGAGTATCTGTTGGATGAGTGAATGAGTGAGTCACTTACTAGCTGTAAGACTCTGAGAGAGTTACTTAACTTCTCTAAGCTTCAGTTTCCGCTTCTGGAAAATGGATGTAACAGTCACCTCATAGGGCTGTTGAGAGGAATAAATAAGATCATGTATATAAAGCACTTAGCACAGTGCCTGGCACAGAGCTAATCATCCATGCTGACTATGCTATAACTTTGATAAAGTGACAGGAATATCTCTCAGTCTTTTTTTTAAAGTTTTTTTTTTTTTAAGACTTTATTTATTTATTTGACAGAGAGAAACACAGCGAGAGAGGGAACACAAGCAGGGGGAGTGAGAGTGGGAGAAGCAGGCTTCCCACTGAGCAGGGAGCCCACTGGGGGGCTCGATCCCAGCACCCTGGGATCATGACCCCAGCCAAAGGCAGGCGCTTAATGACTGAGCCACCCAGGCGCCCCAGGAACATCTCTGAGTCTTATTCCATTCTCATGGGACAATGTTCAGGGAATGCGCATGGAGTTCTTCAGTGTTCATTTGTTGGTAATACATTTTTTAAGTCAAATGCTTAATAATTCCATTTAAGGGTCGCAAAAGAGATGTGAATGTCAGAATGGTCATATCAAAATGCCGTTGTGTACTACATTTATCACAACACTGGACCAAAGTTAGAAAGAGTTGTTCTGTAACGTATTTATTAAATTAGGGAGAAATATTGGTTTGCACAAAACTGCCATGAACCCTTGCTCTCAGGAAATGAGGACTCCACATCCCCTGACTTTTTATCATTCTTCATAGTTATGGCAACTCGTGGGGTCCATTCAGAGAGAATTAGGTAAACGTGTTCCACATTAGAGCCCAAGTTTGGGGCCATGGAGATTTGACCTCCTTGACACACCTCCCATTGAGGAATGGGATCTATTCCCAGTCTTGTAAAACTAGACAGGTCTAAGCCTGCTTCAACAATAGAGTGTGGCCGAAGTGATGCTCCGTGACTTCTAAAGTCAGGTCAAAAAGGTCATGTGACTCTGCTTGGCTTACTGTAAGAAGTTTGAGTGGAGAGGCCATGTGTAGACTCTGGCCCTTGGTCCCAGGGGAGCCTGGCCTTGACGCCATCCCTGCCAAGGTGCAGACAGGTAGGGGAAGACTTCAAATGTCATGGACCCTTGAGACCAGCCTATCCACCTGCTGAATACCACCAGGTGGCCACTATTGATGCGATATGGGACAGATGAATCACCCAGTCAAGCTCTGAGTTCTGGCCCGCAAAACTGAGAGATACAATAAAATGGTTTCCAGCCATCACATAGCCATGTGTCTTTGGTTACACAGCAATGAATAACTACAGCAGACGATCTTTGAAAATAGACCTGCCATATCACTGGACCTGAAGATTTCTTATATGAATAACTTCAGAGCACAAGACAGATGAAAAAAGAGAATATTCCCTGTTATTTTCTTCTTTGTCTTATGAATATCATTGATTTGAGTTGGTTTTCTGAATTGCTTGAAAATACTCCCTTTATGCGCCGAGTTCTGCTGTTAGAACAAGTTTGTTTCCATAGCACAGGCCTCGGGCAGATCTTCTCTGCTTGTTTTCAATCCTTTATATGTTCCCCTTCCTTTCTCTCACCCCCTACACTGAGCTCTTATGAGCTCCAGAATTCAAGTGCTCTGATTGTTAAGAAGAAAATCTTTTTTAAAAATCTCAAAATCAGTTAAAAACAATAACAACAGAAGGATGAATGAAAGGAGTGCAGCACACAGAGACTTGAATTTAAGGCCTTGATTGAATGCCTTTTCCTCTCTATGTGCCACCCTGGATCATGAAATGACAAGGTTGGCCTTGGATCCCTAAATGATCTCCCAGCATTAGCATCATGAATTTTCAAAGAGCATGAAGGACATATGAGAAGGCAATGTGCTCATTTGCTTGATCACAGCTCCGCAGAGGCGGGTGTACATTTGTCTTTTTCAGAGCTATGCACCCAATGCCTTAGAAAGTGTTATTAAAAAATATTATCAACAGTGATAGGAAACCATTATTGAGCTCTGTGCCAGACACTGCGCTGTGTGCTGTATGTACATTCTCTCATTTATTCCCCACAACAGCCATATGAAGTAGATACTAGTATTACCCCCATTCTACAGACGATGAGACTGAGGCTTAGAAGTTTATGTAAGAAGCCCAACAGTATAGAGATAGGGAGCGGTGCTGCTGGAATTGGAAGCCAGCTTTCTAAACAGAAAGCCCCAACTCTTGATCATAACTATTTGTGGAAGGAAAGGCAAGAAAGAAGAAGCTATGTCTTCTTCCAGCCCATAAATGTTTGCTCTGGTTACAAGGGTGGCTCACAGAAGAAATTAGATCTAAGGCCTTACTTTATCTTCTGAGCTATCAGTCTCCTGAGATTCAGCCCTACCTCTCTCACTAGCCACAGTCCCAGGCCTCAGGTGACTTCTTCCTTGACACCTCTGGCCATATGGACAGGTACTTAGTTCCCACCTAATCTTCCACATAAAAGATGGGCTAGCTGCACAGGGCTCCTGCCAATGCAGCAGGAGGCTTAGTTAAGCCCAAGGGTTCGTGTCAAGGGAGCCATCATTTGAGACGGTGTCTGGGAAAGCCTTTCAGGGAGGACGACTATTCCAAGTCTGTTATTAATAAAAATATTGGGTTGTGTCTGGGGAAAGAATTTTTCAGGGCTGGTGAATGGGAGCTATGCAGAGTGGGACAAGGCGCTATGGCCTGGGAGCCATGAGACAAGGGTCCCTACTATAGCTCTGAGGCAGATTGCCCAGGTAGACCTGAGCAAGCAGCTTTACACCCTGGGTTCTGTGATCTCTAAGGCCACTCTTTGCTCTGAGATGTTCATCTTGTCCCATAATGCAAAATATCCCCATGACAACATTGAACCAGAGGCTCAATCTGTGACATAGAGAGCACATACCAGAAGGCTCTGGGCCTTTGACCTGAACTTTCAAACAATTCAGTTAGCAGCCAAGATCTGTTTTTAAATGTCATCATCTCCAAACTCCCTTTATCTTACTTTATGTTACTTACCAGTAACAGGACATCATTTTGTTCATCTTGTTGACCAGAGGGCTGTCTGGGGAGAAGGTAGGGCTCTGGGGTTTGGAAAGGAATCAGATATGGGTGCTCACAGCCTGAGAAACTATAAAATGCTTTCTCAGTCCCACTTAACCCCTCCCCATTTGCATCCTGTGCCTCTTCCTTTATCTCTATGTCTTTACAGGAACATGTTGTTACTGCTAAATAAGTGAATCCATTCAAATGGGAATGTTACTCAACTTGCTCAAAATCATGTCCATGTTGCTCTTAAGTAATACCAGAAAAGATGCAGTCATGCCACACTGGCCAAAACCATCACCCCCAAACCTGGCAGCCAGCCACCTCCTTTCCTTTGCAATAGTCCTCATTTGAATGAGGATGGTCCTTGAACCATTGTCTTTCTAAACCATGGCCTTATGTCCAGGGAGACCTGTTTCAAACTCACTTTTCTTTTCTTTGTTTCCTTGTCTGGTTGCTTAGGTGTTTCTCTTCCTTAAAAATCATCTTTGTGCTGTGAAGGTGTTGGGTGCATGCTCTTCCCTACTAGGACTTTCAATCATTTCCTCCACAACTCAACTCTGGGGTTCTGCGTCTTTTGGCTTATTTCATTCTCCTAACTGAGCAAGGACCCACTGTGGGAAGTGAGGACTTCTAACTCCCTAACAACCTATGAGAGAGCTTGACGATCCACCAGGTAAGACTTGAAAGTAGCTCATTGGTACATTGAGTTCTGGTGGTTGAGGACTGCTGCACCAATGAACTTCTCTTCTATGGGAGCTTATATGACTGCTCCCAAGTGTTTGCTGCATCTCTACGTGAGAAGATTGCACCTCCAGCTCAGTTCACATCAGGCATGGCTATGTGATCTGATTTAGTCAATGGTATTTGAGTGGCAATGACATATGTCACATCCAAACAGAAGTTTTAAGAGCCATCATGTGGTTCTGTCACTGTCATTTTTCTGCCAGGAAAGCGACACAAACTTCAGCCTGGATCCCTAAGTGGAGACACAGGGAGAAGAGCAGCAGTTCCCCCACAGCTGAAATGTGCTGTGATTGTCATGAGCCACTGAGATGTCAGGGCTGTTTGTTACTCCAGCACAACCTAGGAAAGGTGAACACACCATCCTAAAGGGTGAAACAGTGTTGTCCTGGGAGGCCTGAAACAAGGCAATGGATTCTTCTTTCTCCTCAAGGGAAATACTTCTTTCGTACTATTCATAGCGCTGGTTATCATGAAGCCCTTCAACAAATGGCACATGACTGTGAACACACGTGTGGCTCTTTACAGGTTTCCAAGGCCTTCATATTTGCCCAATATCTCATTTGACCCTAACAACAACCTGGTAGGCTGTGATAGACAGGTATTCCTATTCCCGTTTACAGAGAAGGGAAGTAAGAATCTAATGATTCAGGTGCTTTGCCAAGGTGATGTGGCTCTTCAATAGGACAATTTCTACTCCACTAAGTTGTCCAATGCTGATGCTACAGGGGGATTCACTTGAGTGTGCTCTAGGGCCTTGCATGTTCAAGTGCCTTGAGAAGCCACAGGAAACCCTCCCCACCCCGGCCCAATAAGGTAAGAGAAAACCTTGGGTGATTGGATGTTCTCATTCCACTCACCCAACTGTGCTTTGAACACAACATGCAATGTAAACATGTGTGCATTTTAAACTGGCTTTTAGAGAAAAGCAATGACATTTTGAAACATTTCATCCACAAATCAATGGATCAGGACCTTGTCAGATATTTGCTGAGAACAAATAAAACTATGATACGTTCTGTAAAATTTAAAACACACATATACCAAGACGTATGGTGCGATATTTTGATCAAACTTTTGACTAATCAGACCCTGAACTAGTGCAACCAATGAGAACTCAGCAAAGCCCTAGATGGCTCTTAGAGGATGCAGCTTATCACCTAAAAACATAAATGAGCCATGGCTAGAGACTAAACAGAAAATTATAAGTAACATATATTAATATAAGTAATACATTTATGTTGCTATAACTACTATGTTTGTACTAACTTAATTACTGTGAAATAATTAATTATTAATAAGCTGTTAAACCCTACTCTTGACAAAGGTAGAAATTAGGAATTAGATTATGTAAAAAGGCAAAAGCAGACCACTCAAGAAAGAGACACTTTGCTTTGTGGTGACTTGAGCTTCCAAGGACCTCACCAAGTCCCAGGTACCAGGTTCTACAGCCCCCAAGAAAATATGAATCCTCCTGAAAACTGAAAGCAGCTAGGATCCAGAATAGCACCTGTTCCAGCATTTTCTAGGTGAGAGCCATTTCTGAGCCAGTTTAATTGAATTACATGTTTCTCAAGTGGCTATGACAGACCCAGTGGTGAGCTAGACATTTGGAGATTTATAAATGAGGAGTAGAGGGGTGCTTTTGCCCTCAGCCTTCATCATTTAGAATTCAGGCACTGTCTCCACACCTTTGTGCTTCTGCCGCTTCTCCAGCACTCACTTGTAGCTCAGCAGTCAAGATTCCTTTGATGTGTCTGTCTCAAAATTTGTCCAATTTTGATGGCACAGGGTGGGAACCAGAGAGAAGAAGCCAACAACAGGGACAACAAAAAAGTTGCTAAGACATAAATCTTTTGACTTGTGCCATCGTTCGATACAGTAATCCAGTAGGTCTTGAGCAGAAAGCCATTTCTAATTACTGATGTGGGTGATATTAGCAATAGCGTCCGCCGGTGGCCTGTACTGGGGTCTTTGTTCAGAGCAACTTTGACACATAGACATAGAAATGCATATTTCCATCTTAACCAATACATCTCAAGGAAGCCATAGGTTCATATACCAATATGTGAGCTAATTCATATTAGATCTGGTTCAAAAAAATAAGGAGGGATCTTGAGCAACAAATGATTAACTGATTGATTTTCTCCAAGTACTTTCTGCTCTAAACCGCCTCCCCTGTAAGCAGCCAGATCATGCGGCATCCATTTCTTCAAGGTAGGGTTGTTCATGACAGAAGAACGAGAATAATTCTTGGCTTTGGTGTTGCAAAAGCCAAGGCTTTTAATTTGCAGAAGTCTGATTTGGGCTCTTAAAACACAATAATAATTTGACTACATAGCCCTGTGGGATATAACCCAAAGGCAAAAAGAACTGAAGAGGAAAAAAAAAGAACCAACAAACACTTTGAACTGTTTTCTGTAATTATATTTCTGGTGGTAAAGTTGGTATTCTAACACCACTGTATATCTGTTGTGGATTAAAACAAATGAATGATTATGTTGGGATTCTTAGGAACCAGGATTTGGATTACATAGAAGGAATAGATGCAGTCAAGTAAAAACCCTTAATATTCTGCACCCAGTTCCCATATGTGGGGTTTTTTTCTACATACCAATAAGCATTTCATGGACTCCTTCCAGCTGAGTGTCTACAATTCAACTCAACTCTTGACACTATCTACCTGGAGATCGCGTCGGATTCCAGAGGTTAAGGGCTCAGTCCCACGAGAATGCCCTCCACTTCTGATGCCAAATTACAAGTTCCGGTTGTTCCTTGTGCTTCTGAGTGGCCAGCTATAAACCAGAAATTCCTAGGCTCCCTCCTTGAGTTCAATTCATTTGCTAGAGTGGTTCACAGAATTCAGGAAACTAGTTCACTCTCCAGATTACTGGCTTACTGTAAAAACATATAGCTCAGGAACAGCCAATGAAGAGATACTTGCATCGGGCAAGGTATGTGGGGAGGGGTGCAGAGCTTCATGGCCTCTGAGCACCCCACTCTCCTGGAATCTCCATGCGTTCACCAACCCAGGAGCTCTCTCCAAACCCTCTTCTGGCTTTTTATGGAGGCTTCATTATAGAAGCATGATTGATTAAATCATTGACAATTGGTGATTGAACTCAATCTCCATCCCCCTCCTCTTTCAGTAGGTCAAGGGGGTGAGGCTGAAAGTTCTAAACCTCTAATCACAGGGTTGGGTCCCCTAGCAACCTGCTTCCATTCTACAAGTCAGCTATAAATTGCCTCATGAACATAACGAAAGACACCTTTACTGCTCTCATCACTTGGGAAATTCCGAGGGTTTTAGAAACTCTGTGCCAGAAATGTGGATGAAGACCAAATATATATTTCTTATTATGAATCACAAAATTACAACACTGTTGTCTTGAATTTGAAATGACATATCAATATGAGCACATTACAGTGTATTTTATCTTTATCCCTACCTTTGCCCACTGAAAAGGACAGGAGACAATATCCAAACCCATAAAATATTTACCACCAAGACTGAACCCTAATGGAAACTACGGACTATGGTTGATAATGATGTGTCAATGTAGGTTCATTGATTGAAACAAATGTACCACTGTGGTGGGGGATGTTGATAGTGAGGGGGCAGCGGGTGATTTCCTGAGAGCCCAAGTGTGCCATGAAGACATACAAGACCCCAAACAGCTCCCCAAGTTCCCCACAGTCCCAGTGTGTCATGAAGGCAACTGACAAAGAGCCAAACGAGGAGAGTCTTTGAAGTCAAATGAGAAGTTGGCAGAAGCAGCCCCCAAGAACCAACATTCCAAACCCAGAGGAAACAAAAACATCACAACAGATGCTAGAGGGACTGCGTGGTGATGACTGAGGCCCAGAGTGCCCATTTCACTACCTCCAGCCACCCCCCTGCTCTGAAACAAAAGGAGTGAATCGCCCAAGGTTATGATCCCACTATTTAGCAGGTGAGAGCTCAAAGTACAAAACAAATTTTAAAGTTCACTTACAGAAAAATAAAGTTCTATTATCCATACATCTAAGTTTGTGCTTAACGAGGTTTCATTGATCTTCTTTTTTTAGGCCAACATCCTCTGATCCACCCCGGCATTCTGTGCCATATGCCTTGGATGACAAATTACAATGGAAAGGGCTCTAAAAACGCTCTGTGAGAAGGAGACTCAGGGGAGGATGAGAAAGAGGGAGAAGGCCACTTCACCCTTACCATTTATTTGCTTGGTTCTGTAGAACTGGGAGCAGATGTGTAACTTTTTCAAAGCACCAGCGGTGAAAGAAGATACAACAAAGAGCAGGTATGATATGATTTGTTTCCAAGTCAAAATAATGGTGATTGTTGGTTAACCCGAGTGACTGATATGTACCAAGTGCTGGATGTGAATATCTCACGTCAACAACTGTTACCATAGCTCCTCCACACTGGCACTTGGGGCCAAACTAGCTTGTCTGAGAGCCGTGCACCTGGCTTTTAATGGCAACTTGGCAGAAACCCAAGCACTGTGGCTTCAGGACCGAGGTTCTTGGCCACCCCACTCTAGGGTCTCTATTGCCTCAACACAACAGACGTGGCCAGTCCGTGGCCTGCCACTTGTAAGCTCACTCCAGACCTCCCCTCCGGAAGGGTAGGTCAGCGGAGACTTGCATTCAGCGATTTTAGAAAGGAGGACCCCGCCTTCAGAAAACTGATGCGGACATGCTCCACATGAGGCCCGAGTTTGCTTTAACAAAAAGTGTTTGTTTTGTGAAGACAAGTGTCAGTGGCTGTCACAGAAAGCAGAAGGGGGCTAACTAAACTGCAAGAGGCCAGCCAGGGTCACTCCTGACCTCGAGGCTCTGCTTAGAGTAGTAGGGAGGGGAAAAGCAAAATACACTTGGCTATCAATGGACTATTTCAATCCCTCTCTAAATAAGCCACGCGTGAGAAAGCAGGTCAAAGTTCATTTGTTTTAGATCAGGTGTGAGAAGGAAATATACAATGTACCTCGCTGAGGCTGGGGGTGTTTCTTTGTTCTATAATTTGACATTCAGGATTTGTATGAATAACATGAGTAGATAAAGTCAGTTAATGGCCTCAGTTTTCACTGTTAATACATGAACATTATATACGTAAAGCCTGATGGGGGATCTACCCTGGGGGTGTCCAAGTTACTCAGCCTGAGGCCCAGACATAAATTTGGTACTGTTTGTCCTGCTGCCACCAAGCAGAACATTCTCTCTCAGCTGCTGTGGGACACAGAGGAAGCGACCTGACGAGTTTCTGGGTTATTGTTGGACATAAAGTGACCTGGCTCTGGGTCAAAACAAATTTGGCCCTTTAAAGTCTCTGAGGGTTGGGGCAAGTCCCGAAAAACAGTGACAAGGCCATAATAGGTCCTTTATGAACAGTTCCTTTCTCAAACGACATTGAGTCTGGTGTTCACAGGCGCTGACCTCCAAAGCGTCCCCTCAGGAGCAGCCTGGGGCTGCGGAGAGACGATGCTATATATAGATGCCGTGCAGCTGTGAGGGGAGCTATTTTGGGATCCCAGGGGGTCTCATTTGTACTTCAGGTTAGCAGGCTTCCAAGTGAAGGGGGAGCCTTCTGTGTGTTTGGGAGGGAGACCAGACCAAACCAGACCAGGCATAGCCCTCCTTCCTCCCTGCCCCCCTCTGCTGCTGGCCCACCAGGTGCCATCCCCTCTTTCTCTTTCTTTAAAGCTTTCACTGGCACGGGGCACTGGAGTGTTGTGGAGGAGAAACACAAAAGGGAGAAGAGGGAGCAAGCCATGTCCCAGCCCAGAGTGTTTGGGGAAATTGCTTCCTCAGCTCTGTTCTAGATAAGACCATCTGACCTTTACAGGGCTGCTAGAGGTGCCAAGGCCTCAGGCTCTCAATGCCTTTTGCATCCACATCAGCGGCTCTCAAACAGGAAGTAACCTGGGAGCAGAGGTGAGAAAACAGTGTGTTAGACTCCTCTTCACAGCTCAGCTCTGGCCCACTCTGAGGGGCAAAAAGGCTGGTTCTTTCTCTCTCATGGCCCAAGTGCCATGGTTTAAGTTTGTGTGGCCTTAGAGCCCTCTGAGCAGTACAGCTTCTTTCCCTCCCCTTCTACCTGGCTTGAAATCACCTCACTGGTCATGTGAGGTTAGGAGAAATGACAGATTAATGGTCTCCTCTCCTATTAGCCTATGCTTAGTGGACCACATTAGTGGCAGCCATCTTGAAGACAGACCCAGTGTCTAATAGAGCAGCTCACATTGCTTGAGCGTGTGCACTTTAGGGCACACAGACCTGGGTTGGAATGCTGCATTGCTACATTTTAGTTATGTGGCCTTTGGCAAGTCTGTTCATCTTCCCGGGACAAAATGGGAACCATTTGCATATCTGCCTCATGGGGTTGTTGTGAGAATTAAATGTGGCAAAATACTGAGTATGACCCATGCCACATGGTAAGTGCCAAGTAATGTATCACGTTTTTGTAATGGATGTATTATATCCGTTCTTACTAACAGCTGGGGAGACAGAATTGACGAGGAGAGCTCTTGAGGTTTGGAGCTACCTGAGGACCCTAGTTCTGACGTACCCTGTCACTGTGGAAGGACCCTCCTGAGGCAAGAAAAAGGAGAGTGACAAGGGGGAAGAAGGGAGCAAGATGTAGGCAAACTTCCTCTGCCTTCTGATTGGGCCTCAGGCTGGCCCCAACTGGTTGAGCTATGAGGAGCTCCCGGTGCTGACAGCCCACGGTGCCAGGCATTTAGGAAAGATGGGTCCCTGTGCCTGTGCTCAGGCCACAACTTCTGAAAAAATATCTCTGTCGCTCTGCAGGGGAATTATAGCAATGAAGCTGCAAGGGACTATACAAAGAGAGGTCATATCCTCTCCTTACACATGAGGAAATGAAGGCTTGGGAAAGTAAAAGAACTTACCCGGGTCACACTGCTGAAAGCAGCAGATAGGTTGTAAATGTAACACACAGTGGTCTGGATTTTACCATCCCTGTAGAAGAAATCTTGTTGGTGGATGGGAGGGGACATGCACTCAGCCCCATTAAAGAGACCCACAGATCTACTTAGGAAGCAGCAGGCTCAAGATCTTCCCCAGCACCCTAAACTAATCCAATGAAAACTTTCCAACTGACCTCACCAGTCACTTGCAAAAGCCAAGATGAGCAAATGAGCCAAGAAGAGGTTCATTGTTGGGCGCCTGGGGTGGCTCAGTCGTTAAGCGTCTGCCTTCGGCTCAGGTCATGATCCCAGGGTCCTGGGATCGAGCCCCACATTGGGCTCCCTGCTCCGCGGGAAGCCTGCTTCTCCCTCTCCCACTCCCCCTGCTTGTGTTCCCTCTCTCGCTGTGTCTCTCTGTCTGTCACATAAATAAATAATAAAAAAAAATTAAAAGAATAAAAAAAAGAAGAGGTTCGTTGTTATTGTAGATTTTGGTAAAGAAGGACCCTAATATCACGCAAGTATCAAGAGCCAGATGGCTGCAGGAATTCTTCGACGGTAGGAGCTTCCCAAACTCTAGTTGCTTCTGAGCGAGTATAGAATTGTGTGCTGCTCAAAGAGTGCCCTGATTCTCAAAGGAACCCAATGCATCTTCACGGCCTTAGTCTTTCCAAAGGACCTTTGATATTCCCTGTCTGATGCTCTCTGTGAAGGCAGACATTGAAGCCACTTTCTGGGCTGTTATTCGATGTCCCTTACAAAGAGTGTGACTTTCTAATATATCATCCAAACCAAGACACATTTGAGTATGAAAGAGGGCATTATTAACAAGTTCCCTGGGACAACATGTATAAACCGTTACTGTCCTGGCCACATCAGGATGTGTGGTTACCCTACTTATAAAAATCACCATGATAATTTCCTCTTGAAAGGTAAAACTTAGAAGTATATGTTTTCTTTGAATTGATGCCTTTTTTTTTTTTTTAATCAGACAATGAGATAAGGAGCAGAAGCTATATAATCTGCCCCTTACTTTTTGCCTGGGCTGCTAGGAAGTTCAGAGTTAAGTTTTACGTCAGTTGTACAAGTCATCACAGGCCCCGCAACTCCTAGCACAATTGTCTCCTCATCCCTTTCCCCAACCACATTCTCTCCCTTCAACACATATGCTCCTTGATCATACTCTTCACACAACACCAAGGTAGGATTTTGATCTTTCTTTTAATAAATTACCTCAAAATCCTTTGGAAGCAGGTCAGTACAGCAAGTGCACATCCTGGATTTTCTAAGTCTGTCTGCTATCCTGTTATTCAGCCTATTTTCCTCATAAACTATATGAAGTTCTAAGCAATTCCCCTATTTTGCCTTCCAACATGTATAATTGCTTTAAGCAAGTACTTTTTGAACTCCTTCCATGCACCAGAATGGGGATAGGAATATTATCAGTCAACAAAATAGACAAAAATTCCTCCATTTGTGTAGTGTACATTCTAGTGAAGGAGATGGACAACAAATGATAAATTCAACACACGAGCAAATTAAATAACAGGTTAGAGGGTAATAAGTACTATGGAAAAAATAGAACAAGGTAGGGGGAGTCAATTGTTAGTGCAAGTTAAATTGGGTGATCAGGGTGGGCCTCATTGAGAAGGTGATATCTGAGTAGAGTGAATATGTAATTTATCATCTAAATTGGGAAATTTTTTTTTATTTGAGTATGGTTGACACACAATGTTACATTAGTTTCAGATGAACAACATAGTGATTGGACAAGTCTATATGTTATGCTGTGATCTCCATAAGTGTGCCATCTGTCACCATACAATGATATTTCAATATATTCCCTATGATGTACCTTTTATTCCAAATTGGAAAATGTAAAGTGCAAAGGGAAGCTATTCGTAATTATACTGGGACAACAGGTGCAAACTGGGACTGTCCTGGTCAAAGAGGGACATCTGGTCACCCTACATATGAGCAAAGGCTTGAAGGAGGTGAGAGGATCAGTCAGGAAGGAGTGGTTCAGGCAGAGGAAATAGCAAGTCGTGAGGCCAGAGCAAGGTGGAGTGGTAGCAAGGCATGCAGTGTGTTTGGAAGGGGAGGGGCAAAGGGACAGCTGTAGGAAATGGAGCCCAAGAGGCACTGGGGACCCCAGACTGTGTGGGCCATTGTAAGGGCTTTGGTTTTTCTTTGAGAGAAATGGGGAGCTATGACTGAGTCTTCAGATCTGATCTGGCTTATATTTTGCCAGGATTTACCTTGTCTGCTATGTTGAAAGTAAACAGTCGAGTGGGTGAACAGGAAAGCAGAGACTAGGTAAGAGGTAGTAATAGAAGTGGTAAGAAGTCAGATTCGTATAGACTTTGAATGTATAACCAACAGGACTTTTTGTTGAATTAGATGCCAAGTGTATGAGGGAGGAACCAAGGTGGATTCTGGGGTATGCAGTGTGAGCAACTGATGAGGAGGATGGAAGTGCCACTTCCTGAGATGGGGATGACTTTGGGTAGAACGGGAGGAAAGGGAAAGAACAGTGATGGTTAGGAGTCCAGATTGGGACCCGAGAAATCTGAAATGTCTCTGAGGCGGAGTGTCTCTCAGGGCCCTGGCTCTACAAGCCTAGAGTTGAGGGGATAGGTTTGGACTAAGAAAGACACATTTTAGAGGCAGCAGCATGTGGATGTGGTATAAGACATGAGAAGGGTGGTACTCCCCACGTCTCCCAGACCACCTCTAGCACCTCGAAACAATGCAAAAACTCTTTGGCAGATCAGATTTTTGTGTCTAACTTGCCAAAAATCAGAATGCTCATCCTCCAAAGCCCACCACAAATCTTAATTTTTCATGAGGTTTTTCCTAATTACTGCAGTCCCTATGGGAAGCTCTTAATTTATATAATTGTCTGCCTCACTGATTCATCAATTAATAACTATCTACTGAGCAAATTCTGTGTAAACGGCCCAGTGCTGGGTGCTGTGGGGGATGTGAAACAGGAGCACCTGGTCCCTACATCCAAAAAGCTGATGCCCAGCTGCGCAAACAGAACAAATGTCATCCAAAGCACTGAAGAACATCAAGTTCTTTAAGGAGTCATCAGTGATTTGAAGGAAGTATCTCTTGAGTTGAGTCTTTTTTTTTTAAGATATTATTTATTTATTTACTGGAGAGAGACAGAAAGAGAGAGCACACATGAGTGGGAGGAGGGGCAGAGGGAGAGGGAGAGAGAGAATTCCAAGCAGACTCCATGCTGAGTGTGGAGTCTGACATGGGCCTGATCCCAGGACCTCGAGATCACCACCTGAGCTGCAATCAAGAGCTGGACATTCAATTGCCTGAGACACCCAGGCGTCCCTTGAGTTGAGTCTTAGAAAGGCAGCTTCTGGGGACACATGGAATTTGTCTCCAGAGGCATAGAAGAGTAGGGTGGGGTGGGGGGCACTTTGGAAGTGGCTGCCTAAATAGCAAAGTGTTGGGGTCAGGCATGTGCATGGCATGGGAGAGGAGATGGTGAAAGATAAGGTCTGGGGCAGACATTTCAAATGGCAAACAGCAGGGCACCTGGGTGGCTCAGTCAGTTAACATCAAATGGCAAACAGCAGAAAGTGAGTCTGAAAATAAAGGAGCATCAGAGCCCCGCTAGAGTGTAATATTGCAGACAACATGCGGTGGCACGGTTAATGGGGTAGGGAGAAAGCAGAGGAGGCGTTCTTGTCATTATCCAGGCATAAAGTAATAAAGGCTTGACTGAGAGAACTGGTTAGAAATGAAGACTGGGGCGTCTGCGTGCCACAGTCAGTTAAGCGTCCAACTTTTGTTTTCAGCTCGGGTTCTGATCTCAGGGTCGTGAGATCAAGCCCCACATTGGGCTCTGCGCTCAGCATGGAGTCTGCTTGAGATTCTCTCTCCCTCTCCTTCTGCTCCTCCCGCTTGTGCTTTCTCTCTCAAATAAATAAATAAATCTTAAAAAAAAAAAAAAAAGGAAGAGTAACGGCGGAACTAGGAGACCTTTCAAAAGAAGAATGAACAGTGACAACAGAAGAGAATAGAGGCCAAGAGAGGGAAGCCTGATGCTAAGACTCCAGCCCGAGAGGGGAGAAGCAGTGGAACCACAAATGGATGGGGGTATGCAGATGGTGTTGCTGGATCAGTTGAAGTAAGAATGAAGCCCCCAGGAGCAGGAGAGGGTCCAGGTCAGAGATGGAGAAGCAAGACTCAGGCATTTGGAGCCATGTTGAAGCCACGAGGCAGGATAAGGCCAAGGGAGACTGTACTTAGGAGTGACCTTGGGGCGCGTGGGTGGCTCAGTCGTTAAGCGTCTGCCTTCGGTTCAGGTCATGATCCCAGGGTCCTGGGATCAAGCCCCGCATTGGGCTCCCTGCTCAGCAGGAAGCCTGCTTCTCCCTCGCCCACTCCCTCTGCTTGTGTTCCTTCTCTTGCTGTGTCTCTCTCTGTCAAATAAATAAATAAAATCTTTAATAAATTAATTAATTAATTAATTTAAAAAAGAATTAGTGACCTATGTGCATCTGCATGTCTTATCTTCCCAACTGGATGCTTGACATACTTCTTTCTTATATTCTCGCATTGAGTTGGGAGGCAAAACAATGTGGTGATTAAGCATGTAGGATCTGGTGTCAGACTTCTTCCATATGAGCCCTGGTCCTACCCAGCATTGGTTCCAGCTTCCTGACCCTGGGCAAATTACTTACTTTCTCTAAGCTTTAGTTCCTTCATCTGTAAAATGGGGGAGACTGTAGGAGTTACCTCATAGGAGTTGTGAGGATTAAAATAGACTTGGCACATGGAAAGTAATCAGTCGTATTGCCATGACTACACATGGTCACTTCTCGATAAATGTTTGCTAAAAGCAGAGCCCATAGAACTAATATTTAAAACCATACAATTCCTTAAACCAGTTTATAAAAGGGAAGATTAGGGGAGAAAATGAACATTTATTGATCACCTACTATATGCCTGACACTCTGTTAAATGCTCAATTGACACAACAACCTTATTATTATAGACTAAGAAATAGTGGCTCAAAAAAGTTAATAAGCTTGCCCAAGGTCATACAGCTAATAAACAGTATGTATTTTTACGCATTTAAAAATTCTGAAAGGATATGTTCCAAGTTATCTTCCTACTTTATACAGCTCCATATTACTTAAAATTTGTAACAAACATCTGTTATTTCTACAATCAAAAAAATTCCATTTGGGGGGCAGGAGGGAAGGGTGGGGAAGCCTGGTGATCCCAGCTGCTTATCTAGAAATGAAGAGCTCTGGGGCTTCTGTTGCAACGTTGCCCTGAGCCATGGGAAAAAGGATAAGCTATGTGTAACCCTGAGAACTAAAGAAATCAGCAGGGAAAAGACAAAAAAGGAAGATGGGTAAGCGTGTAATGTATTTGAAAGAGATTTCCATCTAAGATCATTAAAATAATAGAAAAGTTTTCATGCTTAAAAGGATAAACTTCCTTAATCTGTCCCATACTCTTAATCCCTAGATGAGATGTCTCTGTTCTTGGAAAGTAGACACAACTTCCCTATATATTGACTCCGAGGGCCTCAGACAAGGTACAAGCATGATTAATTCTGTAACACTAACATATGTTAAAGAAAAAAAAAAAACATGGGAGACTCCAGCGTCCAGATTACATCTGAGGTCAAAAGTGTTTCCTCATCATAATCAAATAATAACCTTCTGAAAAAATACAAGGGTAAATGCCCTCATGAAGGGAAAACCACCTCTGCAAAGGAATACTTTGATTAATTGAATTCTGCTTTTAAAAAAGCATCTCTGGGGGGCGCCTGGGTGGCTCAGTCAACTGAGCATCCAACTCTTGATTTCGGCTCATGTCATGATCTCACAGTCGTGAGATAGAACCCCATGTCAGGTTCTGTGCTCAGTGTGGAGTCTGCTTGAGGTTCTCTCTCCCTCTCTCTCTCCCTCTGCCCCTCCCCTCCCTTAAATAAATAAATAAATAAATAAATCTATCTTTTAAAGCATCTCTGGTCTGTGTCATGTTATTCGTGTATATCGAATGTGGTAATAATAGCAGACATGTCAGGCATGTTAGATGAGTTTGTTTCATTTTAGAAGTGTTTAAATTACTGTGCTATATTTCTAAGAATGTCATAGAAGGGAATTCATCTTTGACAAGAATCAGAGTTCTGCAGAAACTCCCAGGGGAAAGTAGGGTGGTCTGATAGAGAGCGAGATGAGGTGACTTATAAGAAATCTTGACAATCAATCAATACAGCATTTTCATGAAAGTTTACATTTAACATATTTCCCTTCTAAAGAATTTTGATTCTGGCAGATGCATGTAATTCAAATCAACTAACAATTAATTTCTGAACATCTACTGTGTTCCAAGCACACAAAAATGAAAAAAGGTGTAATCTTTCTTCTCAAGGTCATAACAGACTGCAATAGAGTGTGATAAATTCTATCTACACACACACACACACACGGTGGGGGGAGGTGGGAGATAGAGAAAGGGAGGAAGAGAAACATTGGGAGGAAAGATGGAGTAGCCATTAATTCTTCAGTAGGCCAAAATAAAGGACCTAGAAGGTCAAAGAAAACTATCAAGAGATGCTTTGGCTATAATCATCAAGACAGTATGGTACTGGCACAAAAACAGACACATAGATCAATGGAACAGCATAGAGAGCCCAGAAATGGACCCTCAACTCTATGGTCAACTAATCTTCGACAAAACAGGAAAGAATGTCCAATGGAAAAAAGACAGTCTGTTCAACAAATGGTGTTGGGAAAATTGGACAGCCACATGCAGAAGAATGAAACTGGACCATTTCCTTATACCACACACAAAAATAGACTCAAAATGGATGAAAGACCTAAGTGTGAGAAAGGAATCCATCAAAATCCTAAAGGAGAACACAGGCAGCAACCTCTTCGACCTCAGCCTCAGCAACTTCTTCCTAGAAACTTCGCCAAAGGCAAGGGAAGCAAGGGCAAAAATGAACTCTTGGGACTTCATCAGATAAAAAGCTTTTGCACAGCAAAGGAAACAGTCAACAAAACCAAAAGACAACCGACAGAATGGGAGAAGATATTTGCAAATGACATACCAGATAAAGGGCTAGTATCCAAAATCTATAAGGAACTTATCAAACTCAACACTCAAAGAACAAATACTCCAATCAAGAAATGGGCAGAAGACATGAACAGACATTTTTCCAGAGAAGACATCCAAATGGCCAACAGACACATGAAAAAGTGCTCAACGTCACTCGGCATAAGGGAAATCCAAATCAAAACCTCAATGAGATACCACCTCACACCAGTCAGAATGGCTAAAATTAACAAGTCAGGAAACGACACATGTTGACGAGGATGTGGAGAAAGGGGAACCCTCTTACACTGTTAGTGGGAATGCAAGCTGGTGCAGCCACTCTGGAAAACAGTATGGAGGTTCCTCAAAAAGTTGAAAATAGAGTTACCCCATGACCCAGCAATTGCACTACTGGGTATTTACCCCAAAGATACAAATGTAGTGATCCGAAGGGGTATGTGCACCCCAATGTTTATAGCAGCAATGTCCACAATAGCCAAACTGTGGATAGAGCCAAGATGTCCATCAACAGATGAAAGGATAAAGATGTGGTATATATTTACAATGGAACATTATGCAGCCATCAAAAAAAAACAAAAAACAAAAAAACCCCGAAATCTTGCCATTTGCAATGACTTGAATGGAACTAGAGTGTATTATGCTAAGAGAAACAAGTCAATCAGAGAAAGACATGTATCATATGATCTCACTGATATGAGGAATTCTTAATCTCAGGAAACAAACTAAGGGTTGCTGGAGTGGTGGAGGGTCAGGGGGATGGGGTAGCTGGGTGATAGACATGGGAGAGGATATGTGCTATGGTGAGCGCTGTGAATTGTGTAAGACTGATGAATCACAGACCTGTACCTCTGAAACAAATAATACATTATATGTTAAAAAAAAAAAGAAGAAGAAGAAGATGGTAGGAAGGGAAAAATGAAGGTAGCGAAGTCGGAGGGGGAGATGAACCATGTGAGACTATGGACTCTGAGAAACAAACTGAGGGTTCTGGAGGGGAGGGGAGTGGGTGGATGGGTTAGCCTGGTGATGGGTATTAAAGAGAGCACGTATTGTATGGAGGACTGGGTGTTATACGCAAACAATGAATCATGGAACTCTACATCAAAAACTAATGATGTAATGTATGGTGATTAACATAACATAATAAAATAAAATTAAAAAAAGAGAGAGATGCTTTGGGCTGAAGGTTTTCTCGGATATCAATGATCATTTTATCATTCATTGCATCAAGCTGCCCTAGTCCTCTTGAGAATAAAGAAATTCATTCTGCTATTCCTAACTTTGCCTTAAGAACCCCGCCTGCTACTCTTAGCTTTCAAACAAAGTCTGGGGGGAAAACAGTGGCAGGTCTGGATCTTAAGAACATACTGAACAATTTAGAAAAAAAAGCACAGATTGAAGCATTTTCCAAGAAATTGGACAAATTTTAGAGCTTTCAACAAAAGACAAAAGAGACAGGATAAAAAAAAACACAAAAACAAAAAAAAACAGCTTCTTCCCTCCAAAAGAAGCTGATGTTACTTGGCAGAGGTGGAAAGGAAAAGTGTAACAAATCCCACTCCACCCCACCTTGACCTCTACTCCCTCCAAAGGAATACTGAAATCCCACCAAGGGTAGGATCTCCCAAGAAATAAGGAATGGAGGAGAGTAGGGTCATCTCTTCATACTTAGCACACCCTTCATCTAGCTACTTCTCTTGGGTTCTACTCCCACTTCGAGGCAGTTGGCAAAGTCAGGGACCTGGAAATTTTAACAAATTGACTGACAACCTCCCAGTCCAAACTACAGTCCAATGGGTCCACACTCCCACACACTGAAATTTAGGTTGCTCAAGTGTTATTTGTGTTGGTCTTAAAGTCAGTCCACATCATCTGAGGTGACTAGCAAGTATTCCTAACTTGATGATAATGCCCCAGATGGTGAGGGTTACTGTTTGTTTTCCTTGAAAACTCTAACAATTTCATCAGTCTCTCATGGCCTGCCAATGTGAACAATGCATTCTTCTTTGTCACCTTTGGCTATTTTCAAGAATGCAAATCCTCAGATGCCTAAGTTGGAACACCTTCAGTGTTTCCCAGTGAACGAACCACCAATTTCCCTAGTTCTGTCTGGCTCCTGGTCTTCCCATTCCACTTGCTGCCTCTCAGGCACATAGATAACAGTTGTCCTTATTTGACCAGAGAGAGAGAGAGAGAGAGAGATTAAAACAGAACAAAACAAAACCTTAGAAGCATTGGCCTTTTTTGGTGACCTCTTAGTTACCAACTTCTCCTTGGCCTCTAATAAAGGGGTGATGTGTTTCTTTATCAGCAACCTGTGCATGGTTTACCTAAAGGTCAATCTTCTATTGTCTATATGTGGCTAATAAATTGGGCCTCTTCCGTGGGCTGTGGTAGAAGCCAACTGCTTCAAAAAGGACAGATGCCACCAAAATGGTGGATACAAAGCATCATTGTGTGGCTGAATCCATACTGTGTTATGCTCCGGAAGCCGTCTGTTTAGTTTATCTCTTCAGTCATGAGTGATTTTTTTTCCCATGCCTTTTAGATTACGAGCTTTCAAGACCCATGTTCCACCTTCCTCAGGAAACCTCTTCGTGTTGTTCCAGCTAGTTGCCCATGGGCAGCTCATGAAAATTAGACAACTATCAACATGGTGGCTTTCAGGGGGAACTGCCAGGCCTCAAGCACTCATTAACGGTGAATCCAGGATTACAGTAACCTGGGAGCCAGATGGTAGCCAGTCATCACCCAGGAAGTCTCTCTAGGGCCAGCCTATCATCCTGGGGCTCAGGGAAAGGGCTCATTCCCGAGAATGTGGGTGGCAAGAACAAAACAGGCTAATAGGAACCAAAATGAAAATTCATTCTTGGGCACAGAAGCCCAAGGGGGCGGGGATAGCAATACTTTAAGGAGTAGATAGAAGCAAGAGATCACCACAGGAGACATATATTGACTTCAGTTAGCATAAGTGATTAGACAAAGAACAATACAGGAGTCCAGAGACCAACCATAGTGCTTAGGAAGTCCAGCTGGTAAAAACATGGGCTAAAAAAGAGTCTGGGTTCATGTCCTGAACCAGCTTATGTAGATCTTACTAGATTACTTAGATCTTAGCCATAGCTTCCCCAATTGTAAAACAGAGATAACAACACAACCGACCTCTCGAGATTGTTCTAAGGACTCAATGAGCTGACGGGTAAAGAGGCAGTTTTCTCCAAGCCTGGCACATAATAAGCATTCAATTAAAGTTACCTATTGGTATTTTTTTCTAGCTCATAGCATTTTAGCTGGCACATAGTATATACTCAATAACCATTCATGATCAGATAGTGACTTAATGGATGCTGGGCCTGAGAGAGAAACTAACACCAAATCCCACAAGAAAGGGGAAGAGGGGCGCCTGCGTAGCTCAGTCCGTTAAGCAACCAGCTCTTGATTTCAGCTCAGGTCATGATCTCAGGGTTGTGAGATCGAGCCCCAAGTTGGGCTCTGTGCTGGGCATGGAGCCTGCTTAAGTTTCTCTCTCTCTCTCCCCCTGCCCCTTCCTTACCGTTCATTGTCTCTCTCTCTAAAAAAAAAGAAAAGAAAAAAAAAGAAGAGAAGAGGAGAAGAGAGGAGAGGAGAGAAAAGGAGAGGAGAGGAGAGGAGAGAAGAAAGGGGAAGAATTATGGGGCTGAGTGGGGTAGTCTAAATTTGGCTCTGGTCTAGTTTAATATGGAAATACGAGCAAGGCAGAGGGTGACAGTGGTTATAGCAAAGGAAATGGGACATTTCTGCAACTTTTTTGCAGATCGGCCATTTTCTCAAAATAAAAAGAATCTTTAAAAGTCACCTGGGCTTTGCTAAAAGTAATGCTAAGGAGATCCTCTGTCTTCGATATACTCTGTAAGATGCCCACTGCTCTTCCCTCACTCCTCTCGCCGACAGCTTCTCTTGACCTTTTTCTGGTGGTTTTCTGCTTCCCTCCGAACTGCACACCATGCACGCGGCCCCCTCACCCTGTGCTGTGCAGGACTGTGGCTCCGTCCCGTGTTATCTCCCTCTTCCTGGCTGGTTGAATAGCTTCCTGATGGAGGTTCAATCGGAAAAATCCCCATGTTGGACAGAAGTATGGATTCCATGAAACATCCTATATGTCACAACTGAACATCGCCCTAGGCTGCTACAGCCCAGGGGTGTTTCTGTTCTAATAATCCCGCCCCACCGTCCCAGAGGCCACGAGCGGACGTAGTGGAAAACTCAGGCCACGGCCCCTCCACCCCCTCATCGCACACCGCCAGTCTCCCTCCAGCCCATTGCTTTCAGGGGCCAGGTTGAGGAAGCTTGAGGAAAGGTGGTTGATACCTATTATTTTCTTCTCTGCAGGGTCTCAGTGGGACTGAATTTCATCTTAAGGTGTGGGCTTTTTAAAACTTCTATGTCTTGAGATGTGCTGGCATGGAGAATCAAAAGCTGGTTTATTTCTCTGGAATCACACCTCAGCCATAGTATTATCCTCTACACGTCTGGAGCTGGTCTCCTCTCCTGAGCCAAACGGGGTAAGACTGGCCTGAAACTTCAAAGAGAAGGCAGAGAAAGACTCTCTCTTTCCCTTCTCATATATTATCTCATTTTGTCCACATGGTAACCCAGGGAGGGCAGGGGGACAGATATGGTTGTTTCCATTTCTTGGGTCAGAATTTCGAGGCTTGGAGAAATAAACAAACCACCAACGTAGGTCACATGGTTAGGAGTAATAGCACCAGGAACAGACAACAAGGCAAAGAGAAAGCACGTGGTGTCATCAGAACAACCGAGAATGAGAAGCCACCCGCCTTGGCATTAATCCTAGTTCTGAGGTTATGGAACCTCAGATACTTGGTTTAATGCCTCATCTGCAAAACCAGGATAATAAAAATCTACTTCCAGGACTGGTCCTGACTTAAGTGGAAGAACCTATGAGCACTTCATCCAGTGCCTGGCAGACTTTAAAAACACCATTACTTCCTTTCCCCTGCCTTCCTTCTCTTCAGTGCGCTCCCCTTACTCTGGGACATGAATAAAAATCAGCACCTTGGGAAGGCTCTCCTAAGCCAGTTGACATTAGCTAATGAGATCCTTCATATTCTAAGTACCGAGTTTACAAAAGGAATCAGGGGAAGGTTTTCCTGCCAAATAAAAAGCCGGGCTCCTGAGGATTATATTTGCTAAGCACAACTGGTGAAATATGTCCTAGTAAACCTGGGTGACCTCGTTATTTCTTTATGATTTTTAGGACAGCCTTGGGCATTATTTTCATTCTCCTCCATCCTCAAAATGTTACCCAGGCTAAAGAGCTGACCTCCGCATCCCAGGCAAAGACATAAAGGCCTAATGAATGGGATAAATCAAGCTCATTTTAAAGAAAGACAGGAAGCAGAGTCTTAACGTTTTTTTTTATTATTATTATTAGGCTCATAAAGCATTACATATTAAGACTTCATACACAGGGTTATGTGCACTGATAAATGAACAATGCCCATCGAGACATGTTCTTTTACTATGGGAAACTAGAAAACAGAGTCCTGAAGACTGGACCCGGACCAGTGAGCTGGTTGGACAGAGCCCGTAGTCTTCAGCATAAGCAAGAGGCTACACTAGTTCTCACCATCCCAAACGGAGACATGTTTTGGGGAACACTCCATCCGCCCAGGATGGGTTGGTGGGTGTTTTTGCCACAAGCGTTTCAGATGATACCAGATCTTGGGCTGAGGTGCCCTCGGAGCCTGCCTGGATTCTGTTCACCCAGACGCAGGAAAGGGTGTCCCCTGATGCTCTGAAATATCCAGCCAGCCACGGTCCCCCAGAGAACTCTGGCCACCTGGGAGGTCAGTGGGCCGGACTCCTCACCCGGCCAGTCTATTTATCAGAGATGTGGCCCAAGGTCACGGAGGAGAATTTTGTGTGTGTGTCAAGCATATCTTCAGAATGACCACTTCCCTCACACCAAAAGGCCAAAGTCTCACCCTGCCGGGTCACAGAGGCCATTTTTAAAAGTTAAAAATGAACCCAAGTGAAGGAGTCATTGTCCTGGGACACTCCCCAGCCTGAGGAGAGAATTGACTGTTTGGAGGGAATGAAAATGGCCTGAACTTTGTGTCTCTAACGCTGACAAGGGAAGCACTTTCCACCCCGACCCCCCTTTAGTTTCCTTTCTAGCCACATCTCTTCTCAGCAGCTCCCTGGAAATTTTCTCAAGAGAATGGGGGGAGAGGGGGCAGGGGCGGGGACATGACTCAGCCATTGTGTGTGAAGCTATATGGAGACAGGGAAAAGCCTCTTGACTCATTAGAGATCCCGGCACCAGAACTTCAGGGCAAGACAGGCCCCTAGGGGGACCACACGCTCATTACCCCCTCCTACATTTGTGAGGATACAGGCAGGCCTAGGAGGCTGATGGGAGGCTGCAGCCGGACTAGTATAGGCCTCGGTGAACTTCCGAGGACCCTGACTCTTAACTAAGGCTCTGTGACTCTGAGCTGGCTTTCAAGTCACCTTAATCATTTCCAATCTTCTGTTTTGGATAGTAATTTTAAATTTTAAAAATTAAATGTGTCTCTTCATTTCTTACCCTCCTATAGTACCAAAAGTCTTTGAGTTAGAAAAAAAGATCCTTCTATCTTAATAGACAAAAAACCAGGTGGTCCTGCCCCCCCTGAACTCAGGCAGGTAAAAGTTTTCATTTTTTCTTTCTCACAGAAAGCGGAGAGAGGTTAAGGAAGTTACCCAAGGTCACACAGCTAGAAGCGCCAGAGACTTGTGGGGAAAGAAAGAGCTAAGGCTTACATTCTCTAGCTCCGAGTTGCCGGGTAGGAAGCCTCTCTCCTGGTCTCTGTGTGCTGTGGGCAGGCAGCCTCAGAAAGGAAGATTTTCTGAATCAAAGCTTTTCCTGATCCCAGGTGAAATCAGGAAGAGAAAAAAACAGGAGAGGACTCCAGGAGCCTCCACGGTGCCTCCCGAGAACACGTGAGCTGCAGAGAGGCAGAAGCAATGCTACCCCTCATGTCACCCAGGACCAAGTTCCAGGTTGACCCTGGATGCAGTTTCTTACTTGTCCCTGGCCCGGGGAAGGACCTGGTGGCACCTCGGTCCATGTACCTAATGAGGTGCCTGGGAGATTCCTTTCTCCATCACTCTGGGGACAGACGTGGGGACAGACATGCCTTCTGTCTCTCCAGAGGATGTGCCGCTCCGTGTAATTACACCTTTTTCAAGCTGGGTAGATTGGGATTGTTGGAAAAGCCCCATTGATTGTGGGCTTGTGAACTGCTGGGCTCCAACTGGGACAGCTGATAATGATAATGATCTTGCATTTATACAGACCTTTTCATCCAGATGGATCCATAGAGCTCAGCGGAATTTACAAGCGACTGTACAACTGCAGAGCCAGACTCTGCCCTCCGCGAGGGGCTGCCAGCTCCCACAGAGGTCACCGTACTGCTGGGGGTCTCAGTCGACAGCGCCCCTCCAGCGGGAGCACGTTCCGGGTCCATGCACGGGAGCTAGAGGAAGACTTTGCAAATCACGGTAGCCCCAGAACAAAACAGACTGCATGGGGTGGCTGGACAGCTGGGGCCGTGGGGAGCTGCACCTGTGCAAAGGGAAGCAGGATTCAACCCTCTGCTGAACGCAGAACCCCCTCCCTGTGCATTCAGCGAGAGAGGCAGGGAGAGGCCGAAGTTGGGGAGATAGCTGCGTCCCTAAAACCTACTCATACTGCCTCCAGACCAGCATTTCCCTAAGTGTGTTCCGCAGAACATTAATCCTTCCTGCAAGATGCTCCAAAATACATTTTGGAGTCAACTGAATTTGGGCAACGCAGCAACTGGGTCCTCCAGCTGAAGAGTCATAATGCCCATGAGCAAATGAGAGGTTGGGAGAAGCCCTGAAGTCAACAAACCCATCTAACCTTAACCCGGTGTATCCCAAGCTGATGGAACCACCGTGCACGTTTTCCCTTTGCAGAACACTGCAGGACCTGGTACATACTTTGGCCTAATCCGCTATAGATTTAGACCAGTCTGAAGTAAGCTTTTCCATCTTTGTGTTTTTCAATCAAAAATGTATATATTCTGCTTAGGCTTAGGATAATATCAAAGAGCTGAACCATTGTGGGGCTCCCGGGTGGCACAGTCTTGGTTGAATGTCCGCCTCTTGGTTTCAGCTCAGACCGTGATCCCAGGGTCGTAAGATGGAGCCCCCAGTCAAGATCCATGCTCTGTGCAGAGTCTGCTTGGGATTCTCTCTCCCTCTCCCTCTACGTGTGCGTGCTTTAAAAAGAGCTAAACCATTGTTATAAACCATTTTATTCCATCCCTGTTGTAACCATAGGGAAACTGAGACCCAGAGGGGGACGTCACATGCCAGATTCACACAGCAACTTGGTGGCAAAGCCAGGGCCAACCTTAGACCTCAGTCTGATACCCTGACCCGTGATACATAATAGGATTATAAATGTATTGACCTTTAAAAAAAAATGGATACAAGATGTACAGCAAAGAAATTCTGTATAATCCCTGCCTTATTTCCTGGATTCCATTCTGTCTTCTGCTTTTTTAAGATAAAACGTTTTCTGTATGTGGTTAGAGGCTCCATCGTTTTGAGTCCAAGATATTTGTGGGTTGAGGGTCTTAACTAGATCGTGGGAAATTTTGCAGCGTTCCCATACACTCATTAATGCATGCCTCACTACCCTGCGCACACACATACACACACACACATGCACACATGTACATATACATACACACTTGCACATATATACAAAACAAATTTCCAAGAGACCTGGGGTGAGTAGGAAAAGAACCACCAGGGGATACACCCCTAGAACCATGCTGTTCAAGATAGTGTCCACCAGCCACATGTGGCTATTTAAAATTGTAGTTGAAATTTGTTAAAATAATTTAGTTTCTCAGTTACACTAGTCACATCTCAAATGCACAGTAGCCACACCCGGCTGGTGGCTAACGTATTGGACGGTGCACCTAGAGCGTCTTCAGCATCACACACAGTTCTGTTGGACAGCCCTGCTCAGACTCATCCACAGCAGGATGAGGCGTGGGCTCCTTCTCGTGCTCTCTTCAGGGCCGTGGATAATCCTGGTTTTCTTCAACGGGCCGGGAAACCTGAATGTTGAACAAGACAGCTTGTGGCTCATTAAAAAGTAACCGCATCTCCGAAATACAGGAGTTAAAGGCCATGATCTTGGAAAGACCTAAAGGCATACCAGTAAGACTCAGATAACATGGCAGCCATGTTTTTATCTACTTCCTGCCTCCAAGTTCCAAATTAAACCACCATCCCCATCCAATTGGACCCCTCCACATCAAGCTGTGAGCGATTTTATATTACATGTTTGGGGGATGTTTGGGGTCTCCTTAACCTCTTTTTCTACATTTACCTTGATAAATAATCACTATTTATCTGGTACCTGATTACTCGTCTTTATAGCCCTATAGTTAGTTGGCTTTTGGACTGGACGAGGAATACACATGGTTGATCTCTTCTCGATAGCTGCTCAGGAACTCCTTACTCAGCCCCAAGTTGGCAATATTACCCCCAAGGTCAACTTCTTTTCCAATCCTTCTTAGAGAAAAAGGCTCCCCCCGACAACCCTAACACAGCTCTGGCAGCCTCTTCCCCATCAGCATCTCCCACCAGTGTGGTACATTTATTACAATCAATGAACCAAAAGGACACATTACTATCACCGGTAGTTCCTAGCTTACATTAGGGTTCGCTCCTGGTGTAGTACATTCTCTGGGTTTGGACAAATGTATAATGACATGTATCCACCATCACAGTGTCCTACAGAATATTTTTATGGTCCTAAAAATCCTCTGTGTTCTGCCTCTTTATCCCTCCCTCCTCCTAACCCCTGGCAGCCGAACCTCTTTTGCTTTAGGAACTCCATTCATTTTCTGGACATTCCTAAACCTCACTCCTGCTGACAACAGCCTTACCCGGCAGAGAGGACAGCAGACGTGCGCCCCGTCTTCAAGCTGGATAGACCGAGGTCCAAAGGCTCAGAGAGCAGTGGCAGAAGGAAGGGCTGGACGCTGGCTGTGCTCTGGGCTCCCAGCTCTCGCTCACTCGTGGGCACGTTTGCTGCATTCTAGAGCTCTCCCCCTTCTCTCATTTGTCACCATGACCTCATCCTCCCCACTGTGCGGCCTCCCAGCCAGACCCCGGCGGCAGAAGCATCATCACTGCAGATTTTGTTCTGGGATTCGGATGTTCATTCTTTTCTCAGGATCCCCCAGGTTGCTCAGACAGAGTGGCTGCCAGTCAGCCCCAAGAGTTCTGGAATTTGGCCTCAAACCAAGTTCGCCTGGGGCCAGTACTCTGCCTCTCCTCAGCCCAGGCAGGCAGCAGGAGGGGAGAGAGAGCTACGCTCTTTGAAGAGAGAGACTTGAGTTTTTAATGTCCAACTTTCTTAAAAATTCTGGAGTCAGTCTTACATTCCTCAGGTGGCAAAAGTTGCACAGTTATTTCCCTTGGAGCAGAAGCGTGATTTTCTTTGAGCTCCATCATCGAGAGCAAACCCAGATCCCAGGGTTCTTTCCCACTGCCCTGCTGTGGGCAGAGCTTATCCTTCCCCATAGTAATAAAACTTTTAGCTGGGCACCGCAGTCACCCAGAATAACATTACATTTCTCCATTTCCCTTGCAGCTAAGTGTGTGATTGAAGTTGTGACTTTGCAATTTGTGCAGGATGGGAGGATGCAATTTCCAGGAAGAAAGAGAGCATGAACTTCTCCCCTTTCCTTCTTCCTTCTGGCTGGAATGAGACATGATGGCTGACGCTACAGCAGCCGTGGTGGGCCATGAAGGTGCCTTGGAAAAGGAGCTATGTATGCAGAGTAGATAAATAAGATAGAAAGAGCCCGAATCTCTGGCACTGGGTAACCTCACACCAGCCCAGGACCACCCTGACTTTTGCATGAGAGAACTAAAATTCTATCTCATTTAAGCCATTTATTTTGTGATTTCTGTCATTCACAGATGGGCCAAATGCTAATATATCTGTCCCATTGATTAATAATAATAGCAGTACTGGTAAGAAAAACAATAGCTACAACTCTGAATACGGATAATGTTGTAGGTAGTGTGCTCAGCACATTAAATATATAATCTCATTTCATCCTCACAAGAGCCCTACAAGGTGGATGCTGGCCTTACCACTTACCAAAGAGGAAAGCGAGGGTTAGAAAGAATAAGTACCCTGCTTCAAGTGACACATTAATAAATGCCAAGAATGGGGTTCAACACACTACACTGTCACAGGAGGGGATGAAGCCAGAGGTTAGGAAAAGGAGAAAAGCAGCAGGTCAGGCAAGGGAAGATGGCAACCCAACAACCTTCTATCCCAAACTGCACAAGAGGCTCCCTGGGGTGCCAGAGAGACCCCTCAGGGCTGCCTCAGGATGTTTTAAAATTTCAAGGGAAACACATCACTGCTTGACATCTGTCAGACCCAGCACAGAACTCCAGCTTGAGGGAGCTCACAGCTCCATTTATTGCGCTACATTTCTGGCGATGCTCGAACTACTGGGGGAAAGTTGCACTGTCTCTGCGGAAGATACTAAGGAGCTGAGACATAAGTCTGGTGTCCATCCCTGATAATGGAGCCAAAGCAGAGGAAGGACGAGCTCAAAGAGACATGAGAGACATTTCTAGTTCCATCTCGTGAGCACCTGAGTCAGCATGAGCCACTTATATAATTAAACTACTTTGCATTGGGTTCCTGCCCCTTGAAACAGAGTCTCGGTTCGTACATCTTAAGTGGGCTTTGCCAATTGGCCAATGGGAGGGAGCTGAAAGAAAGCACCTTGCGTTTGAAGTAATTATCTAGAAGTGTAAAGACCCCAATCTTATGGGTTCCCATGACCAGCCATGAACTTTTAAAAATTCGAGTGGGGGGGGGGGGTGAGATCAGAAGGCGAGGTCATCTACAATGGCCCTCGATCATTGTGACCCACTAGGACATGGCGGTTTCTCTGGCAAAGAGGCAGAAGACATCTCCCTACTGCACCAGTGTTGAGATGTCCGTAACACTCCTGTCCTTACCAACAGTGATCCCTGCTGTGTAAGTTTTAATCCACCTGCCCCGTAAACCAGTTTATGGCTAGGACTGAAGGCTGTTGACTGTTTCCTCAGCCAATTACTACCTATGTGATTTTGGCCTCCTTCCTTGTCAAGCCTCAGCTTCCTTATCTGTAAAATGGGGATGTTAAAATTTGTTTATTTTATACTATAAAATGTGTGCCAATGCACCCACCCCGGTACCAGTCCAGAGTGGACACTGAGCCTGTGAGTCCTCGACTTTCCTTTGATCTCCCGGGCCTGGGCACACATGGGGTACTTCGTAAATTTACATAGGATGGTTGTTTTTGTTTTATTCTGTTTTGTTTTTTTCAGATGGTCGTTTGATCCTTAGGCATTAACCCAAATTTGCACTGAATTTACATAGTGCATGTACTCTCATCAAATGAAGACTGACATTTTACATTTAGGTTAAGACCTCAAGATCTGAATGATCTCTCGACTGCAACAATCAGGATTTACTGACCTTCCATATACCACGTACCGTGCCTGGCCCAGTAATACCGGGTGAATATGGCACAGCCCTGACCTCAGTGGGGTTCCAGTCTATCCCTAATGATGGTATATGGATAGATGAGGATTTTTACAGCCCTAACGTGTCTGCTTTACAAAGAATCTGATGTTGGGGGCTAGAAATAACATAAAAGTCCTCTTATTCCAACTACCTCTTCAGTCCCATCTGACATTCACAACCTTGACAGAATGTGCCCATGATTGTTCAGCGCATGCTTGAACTCTTCTCCTGATGGGAGACTCACCTCTCCCAGAGCTGGCCTGGTGTGTCTTTGCACAGCTCCAGCCATTAAGAACTGCAGATATGGGCGCCTGGGTGGCTCAGTCATTAAGCGTCTGCCTTTGGCTCAGGTCATGGTCTCGGGGTCCTGGGATTGAGCCCCGCATCGGGCTCCCTGCTCAGTGGGGAGCCTGCTTCTCCCTCTCCCACTCCCCCTGCTCGTGTTCCCTCTCTCGCTGTGTCTCTCTCTGTCAAATAAATAAATAAAATCTTAAAAAAAAAACAAAACAAAAAGAACTACAGATAGGAAGTTTTCTCTGCCCTGAAAGTGTCAGCTATTCTATCAGCTCTCTGCCTGAATCTGACAGAGAACAAAATGGGAATTAGATACGTGGGGTGGTTTCAGCATGAGACAGTTACTCGGTTTAATGCCAAATACAAAACAGAGAAGAAGGGGGATGCATTTGCCAAAGGGAACCCTCCCCACGGGCTTTGGCTTGGCCCCAAGCTGCTTGACAAAGAGCCACGAAGACGGTATGGTCAGAGCACATCAACCAAATGGACACATTGCTCCAAGGGTGGAAAAATATTGGGTCTCCATGAAAACTATTTTCTAAATTACCTTTAACCATTACTCTCCCATGAAGATCTGCTTTCCTTTTCCATTTTTATTTTTTAAAAACCTCTCTTTCCTAGTCACTGAAAACTTTGACCTTCAACACTACCCCTTCTCTTTAAGTCACTTCCCTCGGTGTAGACCTTTGCTGTCCAACACGGTAGGCACTAGGCACATTTAAAGAAAATGTAAGATTCCATGCCTCACTCACTCAGGCCACATTGCAAGTGCCCGGCAGCCACATGTGGCCAGTGGCCACCACATGGCACAGTTCAGACACAGAACATTTCTGTCATTGCAGCAAATTCTACTGGACAGCCTTAGTCTACTTTAGAGTGACTTTGACCTTTTTTGTTTTCTAGTATTGAGTCAACAGACATGAATTGTTTAACCATACAGACCTAGAGTCTAATCCCATCCTGGTAACTGTGTGACCTTGGACAAGCGACTGGACCTTTCTGCGATCCACTTCGAATTCCTCCTCCCTTAGCTGTCACTGGAGATGCCTCATCGACACATATTATTTGCACCTCTCATTATGTCGTTGGCAACATGCTGCCTTAGATCTGAGTTACTGAGGCATGTTTCCGGCCTTCCCACTAGCCCAGGAGCTCCCGGAGGCCTATTCGTCAGTTCTTCCCCCACAGTGCATAACATGGTGTTCAGCCTGGGGCAGGGCCTCCACCGATAGGAGATTGAATTAAATCACCTTCTGGGTAATGTAGGCAGATTTAAATAGGGTGCAATTCATGCTCTCTCTTGCTGCCTCCAAGAAAAACCCAAGGCTTGAATAACTAAGATGTGGGTTGAATAGCACATTAGTTGATCAATATAATAACAGTACGGTTGCAGGTATTGGATAAACATTTACCATGTATGGTAATGTGCTAGGTGCTTTGTATATGTTTAATCTTCACAGAAATAAGATAGATAAAAGCATCACCCACTATTTTGCAGATGAGGAACCTGAAATTCAGGGCTGTTGGGTGATTTCCAGTCAGAGGTGCAGCTGATGTTGAGTCCAGGCGTACTCCAGGGACCACAAGCTGGGGCACTCCGCTCAGCTGCTTCCTGTGGGACGCTCATGGAGCTGAGTTATAGGCCCTGCTGCCCTCAGCCTGAGCTGCAGGTGCTGAGCCAAAATCCCCCCAACCAGATGACTAGAAGTTTCCAAAGCTTGGATTTGCACAATCAAACCTGCCTTGAAATATCAGGCTCATATAATGGAGGGTGAAGATATTTACATTGGGTAAGAATTGGGTCTGGGGTTGAGACTCAGTTCTACAGATCATTTTTTTAGACATTCTAATAGACACTCAGGATGTCTGCCCTCAAAATATGCATGTATACCCACTTCGACTTAGTAATTTCTTTTTGAGGAATTTATTCTCAAATACTTACCAGGAATGTCTGTGCACCTCAATTTAGTCACAAGGAAATGCATTATAGCATCGTTTGTGAGACGGAAAAAAATAGAAAAAAGCCAAATGTCCAGCAGTTGATGATTAGTTAAATAAACTATGTTTCATCCATAAGTTGCAAACCTAGTCATTCAAAATACAATAGTGAAGATACATATTTAATGCCATGGAAAGGTTTTGTGCCATGTTAATGGAGGAGAAAAGCAGGTTACAATGTGGTTTGCATCTTATGGTCCAATTTTGGCTCAGGAGTGGTAAAGAAAGCACTCTCGAATGAAAAGCACCAAATGTTAGCTCTGGACAGAAAAACTCACCTGAGGCTTTCCCTTCCTTATACGTATATGTATTTCTTTCCTTATACGTATTTTCTGATTTTTCTACAATAAATATGTCACTTTTGTAGTATTTAACATTTATTATTTTTTCTTAATCTGGCTTTTAAAAAACTCTATCATTTTACAATTTACACAGATATGAAATCATTATGCTGTACCCCTGAAACGAATATAATGTTAGGTGTTAATTATCTTACTCTTTCTCAGGAGCCATTTTGAAATTCCCATTTTCCCCCCGGCTGTCACCCGGGTTCCCACTGCATTTCCTTAAGGAGAGGCTGCCTGGGTGAAGTCGGGCTGCGGGGCGGGCCACAGTGGTCTGAGGAAAGCACTTTCCCATTCCTGGGTTCACAATTGGCCTGCGGTTTTTCTGTGCAAGGCTATTTATTTTCCAATCAGAAGCATTGAGTCGGGACTTCTGGGGGTAAACTGGTAGCTCTGGGCAGCTTTGAAGCCTCACAAGTGGGACGTTTTGTCCCCTGAAGATTTAGGAGGGCCGGCTCTCTCGACTGTTTTATTGGCTTCGTTTACATATGTATAGCCACAGAGTGGGGTGGGGGCACCGCCCGGTGAGGACAGACCTCCCCAAAGGCAAAAATCCTCAGAAGCGAAGGGAATGTTGCGAACTTCTCAAAAGTTGGCCCCTTGCCCCGCACCTAAACCACACCCGAGAGACCACTCCTTCATTCTGTATTGTCTTGTGGTAGAAGTAGGTCTAGGAGGTGAAGATTATGGATTTTGGAGTTAGAAAGATATGGGCTGGCACCACTTAATTTCTTGGAACCACAAATAAATTCTTCATCTGTAAAATGGGCTAATGATAGTTACTATGTCGTGTCACAGATCTTTGTGAGGAATAAATTAGAGAATGCCCATAAAAGTGCCCATAGCACAGTTCCTGGCACCAAGTAAGTACTCATTCCATGGCAGCTGTTAGCATTTTCCCCTCCCTCCCCTCCCTCCTTCCCATCCTTCCTTCCTTCCCTCCTTCTCTCTTTCCCCCCTTCCTTGCTTCCTTCCCTCCTTCCTTCCCCTCTTCCCTCCTTCCTCCCATGGTGACAGCTGATCTAATAGTCCTCCAGAGAAAGTCTCAGCACCATACCCCTCTCTCCATCGGTCCCCTAGCCCTCTGCCCCAGAAATTTCGCAAACCACCCATCTCCAAACACACACACATCCCAGTCCTGCCTGTTCTTTTCAGTGTGGCCTTCACATTTCCCGTTGACTCAGGCCTGGTGTAGGGACAAATTGGACGAGCAGAGTGTAAATGTTACCACTTTGGCTCCTCCTCAAGAGGGGCTGAGCACAGATGTTTGCAGGGGCAAAGCGCAGCCCGGTAAGAATGGGGGCATTGTGTGCGGGCTCACACAAAGGCTCAGTGGCCCCACTCGGCTGCCAGCCTCCCGAGCATCCCCTCTTTACGCATTGATTTATTAGGCTAGGGATGAATGAAAACGTAATTAATATTACTGAAGCATTAGAGTCTATTTAATTTAAATGCCACTGAATATTTCACTTTCAGCTGGGAGTGACAATGTGCTCAGGCCTGGCTGGTGAAAGCTGGGGCCATCTGTTACCCCGGTGAAGGAGGGAGACCGGGGAGGCCGAGGGTGCGGGGCTTTGTGGACATTCCAAAGGTCCATGATCATCATTCAACTCAAGGGCAGAGGAACCGCATTCCTCTGCACGAGCCCCTCTGGGGGTGGGGTGGGGGGGAAGGGGCTTACAAATCAGGGGCGCAGAAGGCAGAAAATGGAAAGACCTGCATCCTTGTCTGCACCAGGGGAGCCCACCAGGAGGCCGGGAAGCTGCAGGGGAGTGGGGGTGGGGGCACAAATACAGGGTTGATCAGGGAACCGCTCTATTGGAGAAATAAGTGCCGACCAGCTAGAACCGTGCCATCCCACATGGCGGCCACTAGCCACGTGTGGCTCTTTCAACTAAAATTAAATAACCCTTAAAATTCAGTTCCTCAGTGCCACTAGCCACGTTTCACTTGCTCCATAAGCCACATGTGGCTAGTGGCTAGTGGCTAGTGGCTACTGTGTTGGACAGCACAGACCACTTAGGTCATTGCAACACCGTTCTAGAAGGCGGTTGCACCTACACAGCTGGAGAACTGGCCCCAGAAACCCGCCGGAAGAATCCCGATCGATTGATTTGGGGGCTCTCCGACCCGGCAAGAATCACTGATGGTCAAGAGCAGGTGCTATGGTGGTAGTTCACGTGGGTTCAAATCCCAGTTCTGTTGCGTGCCCTTACATAAGTTACTTAAGGTCTGCTTACCTCAGTTTCTTCAGCTGTAAAATGGAGAGAATAATAGGACTTGACTGCATTACTGGGAAAAAGACTTATAAAGTGCTTCCAACGGTGCCTAGCACACGGACAAGTACAGCCTACATGAGTCATTATTATTGGTGGACAGGCTTGCAGGGGAGAGCTGTCTCAGACTCAAGGTGGAATGTTGCCCTGATGTGTCTGAGCTGAGGGGACAGGTAGGTTCTGAGTTCAAGAGAATCAATGTCCAGGCAGCCAGCTAGGGGTCTGGACCGCAGATTTCTGGGTTTCTGGAGCTGGGGGAAGGGGTGGGGGGATCCCAGGGCGCTTGGTGTCTCCACAGAGGCAAAACAGCAGGGGGGGAAGCTTCCGTCCTTAGTGGGATGATAATTAGCCCGGTGGGTTCTCGCATAATTGGGATCATTTGTTCTCCTGGTTTTTTTCTCTGACAAACTGATTCCATGCCAGGGGAAAGCTGTGTGACTCACACCTTGCCATGCCAATTAGCTGATAAACATCAAACGTAAACAAAGATGGCCTAATTAAAACTAGTCACTGAACCTCTGTGAGCATCTTGTCAAAATTGCACCAACATTCTGCACCCAGGCTTGTGCTGGGTCTCAGGAGCTAAATGAGGGATTCCGTGGAGAATCCGCAGATGGCCCCTCAGGAGGGGCCCCGAAAGTGACAGAGGAAGCAGGCAGAAGGCAGAGGAAAGGATTAGCTCAGCCACTTGGACTGGCCCCTCCGGCAATTCCAGCTGCAAACCCCCCCACCCCCACCCCCCCGCCCCACGCGAAGCTGCTCATGTGGCATGTCCGAAATGGCCCCTTCGCCCTGAGAAACCGTCTCGGGGTTATTTTTATTTCCATGTGTGGCTTTCAGACAGGTATCTGTTTTGTACTTTGGATGTCTCTAATCCTGAAATGCTCCAATCACTGTCACGCAGTCAGTGAACCTCTCTCTGTGACTCAGTTTTCCTCCTGGAAACGAGAATGATGATACCTGCCTCATTGACTGCTCAATGTCATGGTGAGAATCAAATGAGCCTAGGTACATGAAACACTTCGCAAAGAGAAAAGCTTAACTCCACTTTAAGTGGTTCCATCTGGCCCAGGGTAAAGAGCAATGCTTTTGGAATTGGATGCACTTCGATCCCAACCACACTTCTGCCACTTAAACCCTCGGAGCCTTGGTTTCCTCACCTGGAAAATGGGACTGGTCATATGTGCCAGACTAAGAATTAAAGGCTGCCAAGCCCTCAGCACAGGGCCTGGCAGATAGTAGGTGCTGAAGGCTTTTAGTCTCCTACCCTTTTACTCTTTTACCAAAGGGGAAGGAGGGGCTCGTGAAATAGAGATAGGAGGAGGAGAATGCTTTCAAACGCCCTAGGCCCTGTCTACACATACACCCTCACTCCATCCTTTGATTCTCTCTCTTTATAACGTAACTACATGTAAGTGCCAGCTTCTTAGCCTGACGGAGGCCCCCAGGCTCTGGGCCCTGATCACCCCTCCTGTCCCATTCTTCTCTGACTCTGCACTCCACCCCACACACTCCATGCTCCAGCCATACTGAACTCCCAGCTGTCCCTCAAATGTTCTGGGCGGCTTTCACAGTGCTGTTATTTGTCCTATGCTCTTCCCTCTACCTGGAAGTAGGTCCTTCTGCCTTCCCCACCTGCTGAAAACTTTCTCCATTCTGAAGCCTCTGCTCAAGTCTTTATGGAGATTTTTCCAACCACCCTCTTCTCTGCCTCCTTCCACCTGGAGAAATGACCACTTGGGCTGTTTGTTGAACACCCTATATGTTCAACCACCATGTGGAAGTGCAGAAGTGCATAAAGGAATCAGCGGTTGAAATGTAGGGCAGGTACACCCGTATCAGTCTCCGCTCTCAAGGATACCAAATCTGGGGGAGGAGACAGACTCGCCAGCTTTTTTATGCCTCAACACATTACTTGATGCTTAACTGAAAGCACAGCTTCCCCACCCCTCATCCTGGGACTAAGATCCCCGGGAGGGTAGTTACCTCATCTTAGGCATAATTGTGTTTCCAGCACCCACCAGAGTGCCTGGACAGAGTAGGAGCTCCATCCTTTTTGTAATGAATGAATGAAAGAAAGAATGAATGAATCAATACACAAATGAGTAAATAAGCAAACCCTTCATTTTCTGTCAATGATTCGTCTGCCATCTGTCCACCTCCACAGTGATCTCTCCAAACTGGTTCTCCGTGAACATCCTTGGGACAGAGTCCTGTGCAATCTGCCCTAACTAAAGGCCTTCATTTTTTCTAGTATAAATCCTTCTATTGTTTTGCCTTTGCCCACAAAACATATATTGTAGAAAATTAAGAAAGGCAAATAACAAAGTTAAAGAAAATCACCTGCAGACAGCCCACAGGAACTCTTCGGTCTCTGGCCCTCCAGCCCTGATGCACCAGCGCTAGTCGGACTGCCTGGGTTCCACTCCCAGCTCTGGCCCGGAATGGCTGTGTAGAGGGCCACCGAACAGGTAAGCCCTCTGTGGCGCCAGGCTTCCTCGGTAAAGTGGAGATCATCTTTCTGCCCACCTCCCTGTTGTTAGGAGGACGAATCAAGTTAACACCTGGGAAGTACTTAGTGTGGGGGGCAAGTCCAATACAGGCTAGCTGTTCTTACTTATACCCTTCACAAAGGCTTCCCCAGCCTGTCCAGCAGCCCAAAGCCACACATGACCGACAGGGGTGCAAATGACTGGTCGGTGACTCTTGAAATGAGTCACTCCCCATTGCAGCTTGGGGTGTTATGCTGACTTCCCCCAAAGCTGGTTTCTGTATCGGGACGGAGGGCAGACCTGCCTCTGAAACGTGGCTCCGGCATGAAGACAATGCTTGTTTCACCGAATCCTCTTCATGTAAACAAAAGGATTAAAACTCCTCCTCAGCCCCAGGTAACACTGTGGCGAGGCCACGTTTGCCATATAAATAGAGACGCAGTTCAGCTCGCTATCAGTTCCTTAAGCTGTGTCACCTGAATGAGGAAATGCCCGCTCCCTGACAGGATGCAGGCCCTGGCCACAGCCCTCCTGCCTGCCAGGCAGAGAGCCCTCTTCCTCCTTCAGGTGGGTGCCTTAGAAAGGGGCTTTGTCACCAGCCTGGTCCTCCGATGCCCGGGATCTGCACGCTGCCTGGCCTGGGACAGGGCAGGGCCCTGCCAGCACCAGGAACCCAGGGTTGGTTTTGGCAATGACCCTGTTTCCAGAATAATCATCATGTAAGCATTTGGTGTAGTGGAAGGATTGTGGACTTTGGAGCCAGCCAGGTGGAGGCTGGAGTCCACACTCTGTCATGTACTAGCTGGGTGGCTCAAGCCTCCGGTTCCTTATCGGACAAAGCGATCCGAGCAGCTCTGGTCTGCATTGGTGGGAAGTGACGTCCGACCAGCACACAGTAGGTGCCCATGACGCAGAAGCTGTCACTAGAAGTCCACCAAGGGGCAGCGGGGGAGATGCAGCAGGACCTCAGAGAGCAGGCTAGCGCCCGGCTGCCTGCTGACCTCTCCGCCGTGAACAGCCCTCCTGGGTGAGAAATCTGGGAGATCCCAGGGAGATCCCAGACTGTGACCCTGGGGCCCGGGCTAAAAGGGTGTCACGTTCTTGTCGCCAGAAGCAGGGGCAGTCCACAGCAGAATGAGAGAGAAGGGCGCTGTCTGTGATATTTCAAGTGGAGACCTAAGCCTTCTGCATAAGTGGAGAACTGCCTTCAAGCCTTCACGGTGGCCTGGGAGGGGCTCCAGGGATGGTCTCTGCCAAAATTCACCCCCACTCTCACCCCGGGCCTCATTGTGTGACTTCAGGCTCGGTCCCTATTCAAATGCAAACACCAGGAGGCGCCTTTGCATTGTGGCCCGGCGCTCAGTGATAGGATTGACAAGCGGCAACTTCTCTGGGCCAGAGCTGCTGGGGGAGGAGTGGGAGAAAGGGGCAGGGAGGGGCCCGCCGCAGGGTGAGGAGGCCCAGGCTGAAAGTGCCAGGTCTTGGCCAGAGTTGGCTCTGCCCACAGGCAAAGGTCCCCTGCTCCAGGACCCCCTGTCTGTCCCCTGCGGGCCACACACGGAAGACTGGCTCTGTGGCAAGGGCTAGCGGAGGGCATCCTCTGGAAAGGCAGCTCAACAGGAACCAAGCTGCCTGATTTGAACCCAGAGTTGGATTCAAGGCTTCTGAGTGATCTTGATTGAGCATCTCAACTTTTCTGAGCCTGTTAAATGAGGACAGGAATACCTACTCCAGAGTATGTGAGGGTGGTAAATCATAGCACCCAGTAAAGGCTAGCTCTCGATATGTTTCCAGCAGAAATGTGTTCCGCTCAGCCCTCCAAGAAAGTGGCTCCCAGTCCACTAAAAACAGGCAGGACCTAATGCAACATGCTATCCTGGATGGAAAAACTGGTTAAATCCAATAAAATCTGTAGTTTAATTAATGGTATTACTGATAGTCATTTGTCAGGTTTGATAACCGTGCCATGGTTCTGTAAGATGTTAGCCTTAGGGGAAGCTGGGTGAAGGGTAGGTGGGAACCCTCCATATGCTATCTTTGCGACTCTTCTGAAAATCTAGAATTATTTCATTTTTTTTTTTAAAGATTTTATTTATTTGACAGAGAGAGACACAGTGAGAGAGGGAACACAAGCAGGGGGAGTGAGAGAGGGAGAAGCAGGCTTCCTGCCGAGCAGGGAGCCCGATGCGGGGCTCGATCCCAGGACTCCGGGATCATGACCTGAGCCGAAGGCAGACGCTTAACGACTGAGCCACCCAGGTGCCCCTAGAATTATTTCAAAGTCAAAAAAATTGTTTTAAATAGCAGGAAGCCCTGGCCACTCTGAAAAGAAAGCAAACAGCACCTCACTGCTCCTTTTGACAGTAATGGCCTGTTCTTCCACACACATTTCTCCGGATGGTAAATAATAAAATGTAAAAATAATGACCGTCTCAGCATTCATGAGTCAGGCTTCAGACGAGGTGCTAACTGTATACCTTCCCATTTAATCCTGACAATAACCCTGAAAGCTGATATTTCTATCCTCATTTTACCGAGCATGGAAACTGAAGCTCACGGAGTTGTCCAGCTAAATGGCAGAGGGCTTCTAACCATTTCTAAAGTCTGTGTGATTTTCACTGGAGGAAATAAAAATGGGGAAGACTGAGGGCTGCAAGCTTTCAGCTCTGACAACATGGATTTAAAGACCTATGCCTCAGTGGGACCAATCTTGTAGGTTAGAGACTGATAAGGGATGGAGGGTCCTGAAAATTGAATTAAAGTATTGATATTCACCAGTATTGTTTATCTTGGCAAAAAAAGAAAAAAAAAAGGAAAAGAAATTTAGAAAACAATTGTGAATTTCACAGAGTTGGTTCTGGTATACCCATACTATAGGATAGGCAGCCATTCAAAGTAATTTTGTATGATTTTAATTGCAGACAAAGGTCTGTTAGAATACTTTTGGCTAGGGGCACCTGGGTGGCTCAGTCAGTTAAGCGTCTACTTTCGGCTCAGGTGGTGATCCCGGAGTCCCAAGATCGAGCCCCATGTTGGGCTCCCAGTTCAGCGGAGAGTCTGCTTCTCCCTTTGACCCTCCCCCCTCTGTGCTCTCTCTCACTCTCTCTCAAATAAATAAACAAAATCTTTTTTTAAAAAAAAGAATACTTTTGGCTATAAGTCACAGAAAAATGCACCTCCACCTATTCAAATTAAACAAGTAATTTATTATCTAAACCAAAACCTAAAAACTAAAAACCACCTGAAGCTGCTGTAGTTTTAGCCGTCATGTGTAGGAATGACAATATATGGGAGAAGTAGAAGGATTGTCCCAGAGCATCTCTTTTTAATCATCAAAGAAACCCACTCCCCCAAACCTGCCATCAGCCTTGGCCTCACTTTCGCCAGAATTACGTCACATTCCATCATTATTCCAGTCACTGGCCAGAGGAATGGACTGCTATTTTAGCTAAGCCCAATCATCTTTTACCCTGGGGACTGGAGATAGAGTCTGCCTTCCCGGAAACAAATTGCCACTCAAAGAAGGGTAGATGCCTGAATTAAAACCGGGATTCTGTGAGGAAGAAAGAAAAGGCCAACAGCTGCAGGATAAGAAATCAACATTTTCTGTTGTGACATAGAAAAATTAACATATGATTGAGTGGAAAAAAGAGAATACATTTCAAAAGAGCTCAATAGTATAATCCTATTTATATAAAATTATTCACACATTGATATGTGTATATGCACAGAGAAATATCTGCAAGGATATTCTTCAAAAGTTAACAGCGGTAATCTTCAGGCAGTGGGATACCAAGAATATTTTACATTTGTTATACTACGCTGAATTCTTTCTGTTTAGCTATATTGAATTGTTGGCTATAAGTGTGCACTGTTCTTACAAAGACAATAAGTATTTTCTTTGAGCGATTTCTGTTTTGTTTGAAATAGGCAAGTTTTTTGTGGGGAAGAGGTTAGAAACTGTTTCAGGCTTTGGAGACTTTTTTGAGGAATTAAAAATTATGAGTTTTTTTTTAAAGGTTTCGTTGTTGTTGTCGTTTGCATGTCAATTTTAAAATATGTCCACAAATTCTTTGACATTCCTTCTAGTGAAATGTGGAGTCCATGTCACTTCCACTTGAACCTGGGCAGACTTGAGGATGTTGCCATTAACGGACGGTGCCAAAAGTACCACTGTGTCTGCATCTAGGTCAGGAAACACCATGCAGCCCGCAGCTTGTTCCCTGGAACATTTGCTTTTGGAGCCTAAAGTCTGCATGCGAGAAGTCTGACTAACCTGAGGCCACATTGTGAGGAAGCCCAAGCCACATGGAGTGGCCGTGGATAAGCCACTCTGGTCTATAGTTCCAGATAATTTCAGCCTCCAGCCATTCAAGTCTTCCTCATTGCGGCCCCAGATACCAGTGGAGTAAAAACAAGTCTTCCTTCCCTCTGTGCCCTATCCGAATTCTTGACTCACAGAACCCACAACACAATAACATGGTTGTTATTTTACACAACTCAGCTTGGGGCCATTTTGAATGTAGCAGTACAAACAAACCAGCGTCCACGTGTTCATTTGTTTTTCAAGCTATAGACCTGTTCTCACAGGAACAAGGTATGTGGAACCCATAGATTTGTCCTTGAGCTTGTCCGAGAAGCCAAAGGCCAGAACATGCAAAAGTCGGGAAGGGATTGCGAGCCACAGGTTTCCCATATTCAGGCTGGAGGGACAGGAGGGATAGACGTGTACCTGGGGTACAACTCCGATGGGTTAGGTTTTGCAGCCAGTGGGATAGGCAACGAGAAAAGAAAGGAGACATCTTGAGAAAAGGCTCCTAGCAGCATGGATTGCTGAGAGAAAGCCACACAACACCAGAGTTTTAAAGGTGGGACTCAATAATTTCTACCCATTAGCTGTGTGACTTTGGGTAAGTCATTCAAACTCCCTCCAAAATGGAGATCCGCCCACCCCCCCCCCCCCAAGTCCTGTGAGGATTAGTGAACCATCCTGTGTAAAACTCAGTGGGCTGCATGGCGACTGCCCCTACCTAGAGGCTAGACTGGTTCCATGGTCAAATACCTCTTTCCCTTTCCTTTTTTTCTTTTTTATGGTTGGATTGAAGGTGGAAGATTCCAGTCGCTTTAAAACATTTTTTTTTTTTTTTTAGTGCTGAGTGGCTGTGAGTATGGTGAGGAGGAAGGAGAAGGGGCATGACTGGGAAGAAGGTGTTGGGGGAAGGAGAAGGGGCATGACCGGGAAGAAGGGGTTGGGGGAAGGAGGAGAAGGGGCATGACCGGGAAGAAGAGGTTGGGGGCACAGCAGTCGCCAGGCCAACAGGCGATGGGGCCTGGGGAGCTTGTGTCGTGGCGCACAGGCTAGGACCCCGACCATGGAGCCCGAAAGATCTGCATGTCGCCCCAGCTTGGCCATTTGCTGGCCAGGCCGCCGTGGCAAGTCTCCCATCTGCTCCGCTGTGAAGGGAGGAGACTGGGGAACGGGCCGGAGAAAGCTGGGCGAAGAGTGGGAGCCCCGCTGGACTTGACCCCAGGCCGCGGAGGTGCCGAGGGCTCGCGAACCCCTTCCGGCCCCCCAACCCCCCCTCCCCCCTCCCCCCCAAGCCCTCCCCCCCCCCCCCCCCGCTCCCGCGTCCCGGGTCCGGGGCCCTCGCTCAGGCGCGCTTCGTTCTCTGTTCCCGCCACTGTGCGCTGCAGCCCGACGTCTGCGGGGTCGGCGCTGACGCCGCCCTCATGGTCACCCCGTCCGCCTGGTGGCCTGTGGGCTTCCCAGGACCCCGCCCGCCCTCCCCGCGCTCTGCCAGGCCTGTGCGCGCTGTGTGCCTCGGCGCAGCCCCGGAGAACGCGCGGCGATTCCACGTCGCTCCTCTCGCAGACTCTCCACGGTAGACTTCATCCTTACAATAAATCCGCCCCCTCCCCTGTGCATGCGGGCCCCTCTCCGCCACGCTCCCCTCCCTTGCCCCCTGCAGCCATGCCGGCCTTCTCCAAGTCATCGCCATCCCCCTCAGGGCCGCCGGCCTGCTCTGCACACACGCTGTCCACGCGCGGCCGCCTTCTCCTTCAGGCCTGGATCCAGGCGTCCTCTGCTCAGACAGGCCATCCCTGCCCACCGCCCACCACCACCCTGCCCGCCCCCTCCCAGGGGGGCTGAGAGCTTCCTCACAGCTCTTCTTGGTATCAGAGCATATCTAATTTATTTATCAATTATATACTATTAATAATAAATACTGATTAATAAATTCAGTATGTCTATCTAATGATATAGTGTTCTAAGATCATTTATGATCTACCTCCCTCCACCAGAATGGGAGCCCCTTGAGGAGGGGGACTATTTCTTGGTGACCCCTGCATCTCCAACACCAAGAATGTCCATATTCATTTACTGGCATCTTTGCGGGGCCTACTTAAAGAAGTTTGTCCTGGCTGTCCCACCCTCTCCACCTTCTTCTGGCTGTCCTCACTCTCCCCAACTTCTCCATCCCTGGAGCTCCTACAGTACTGATCTGGCACCAATCCCATACTGCTTTTAATGGCAATTTTCTTTCCAATGTGTCACACTTCCCTGGGGAACATTGTAAGACCCTGCCTCTCTCTGTCCCTTCCCCCCCTCCCTGCAACACATACACACAGGGTACCTAGCACAGAACATAATGCTTTAAAAAATATCTGCTATTTAGATAGTAGTGGGTTGGCACTTTTATGCTCTCTCTAGTCCCCATCTCACTCCCTTGGGCTGAAAGTTTATCCCTAATTGTTCTCCTCCTGTGGTTTCTGTCATGATCAACTTCACCTGTTGCTTGGTTGTGATATGAACTTCATTCTCCAAGGCCCAGCTGTGAAAGGACATCCATGAGGGCTCACTTATGAAGTAAGTCCAATGTAAACACAGGCAAATGTATAATTATCAAACATTATTACCACTTGCAATTACCCCAGCTCTCGTCAACATTGTGAACTAAAGAAATGAGCATGAAGAGTAGAATGTTTAAAGTTTACCCTCTTGCCCCTTAAAATATTTATTTTTCAATCATCACTCCAAACAGTTGAATTATGTCTTGTTACCTAATGAGTGCACGTATGTGGAATCTACAGGCCATCCAGAGTAAAGCTTCAGAACTTTCTAAATGTCTGCATCTCACTGAGTGTCCCATCAAATCTTTCCAAGTATTCATCTCCAAGGCACTGTTTCTAGATTGCTAAACACTACCATCAACAGCATCTCTGTAGCAATTAAGAAGCTTCCTGAGTGATTCCACTAAGGGTTTCCCAGGAGTCCAGCATTGTGGAGGGCTCCCCTCATCGACAAGAGGTTCTCCAAGTGTGGCCCAAGGACTGCGTGTGTCCAAATATCTCAGGATCCTTTAAAAACGCCGATTCCCTGGCTCATGCCAGACTTACTGAAGTCTGGCATTGCACAGAGTGGAGCCAAGGAATTTGAATTTTGACAAGCTCCCCAGACTGGTCTCATTCACAATGAAAAATCACTGATAGAGCCACTTTCCTGCCTTATCCTTGCCCCACGTCTCACTCTGATAGCTGCACTGAAGAAGCAGGAGGGAGACTCTCTGGTGAGTGAAAACACGGCTGCTTACAGAACACTCTTCACATCTGGTCTCCTGGAATTATTAAATGTGTTTTCCAGAGAATTAATAATGATACCTGTGCTAGTTAGAATGCCAGTTAGATGACTCCTATACTCCCGAAATGACAGTAGCTTAAAAAAGATAGAAGATTGTTTCTCGGGGCACCTGGGGGCTCGGTCGTTGGGCGTCTGCCTTCGGCTCCGGTCGTGGTCCCGGGGTCCTGGGATCGAGCACTGCATCAGGTTCCCTCTCAGCAGGAAGCCTGCTTCTCCCTCTCCCACTCCCCCTGCTTGTGTTCTCTCTCTCGCTGTGTCTCTTTCTGTCAAATAAATAAATAAAATCTTAAAAAAAGAGAGAGAGAGAGAGAGAGAAGATTGTTTCTCTCTCATGTAATAGTCTGAGTGTAAGAAGCTGAGATGGATGTGATGTTGGGGAATCCTGCTACATTGTTGCTCTCCCATACTCAACACCAACACACAGCTTCTGTCTCATATCCTAATGTGGCTACCCCAGCTCCTGCCTCCACATTCGTGTTCCAGCCAATGAGAAAGAAAAGGCAGTGGGGAGCATGCCCCTTCCCTTTAAGGGCATGACCTAAAATTGGACACATCACTTCCACTCATATCCCTCTGGCAACTTCTAGTTAAAAGGGCGCCTGAGTTATAGACCCCCTTTTCTCTTTTCCTCAGAATCAATTCGGAAGTTCTATTACTAAAAGAAAGAGGAAAATGTTTGTTGAATGACAGATGTCTTTTGCCCTAGTGCCTCCAGGCTCATAAGGGCTGTGTGTGTTTGTGTGTGTGTAACTCAATATTCTGGTTTTTTTTTTTAAAAACTAACTTAAAGCTCAGCAGCTTTGCTGCAGTTATAAAGTTGCCAGATAAAACACAGGATACTCAGTTATATTTTCATTTTAGATAAACAACAAATAATTTTTCAATGTAAGCATGTCCCAAATATTCAGATTTAACTGGGTGTCCTGTATTTTTATTTGCTAAATCTGGCAACCCTATGTAATCAGGGACCAGAAATTAAAATACCAGGAAATAAATGCGTGTTTTTCAACCCAAAGAATAGGAAGTGAGTCTTTTTAGCAGCTCTGTGGCAAGAAGCCAGTTCATTCCTCTCCTAAATGATGGGATTTCTGCAGTGAAGTAAATAGTCCCTCCCGTGGAGGACAGAGTCAGGAAGTGGGAATGCACCTCGGAGCAGCAGAAATGTGGATAGTGTGCGAACGTGGTAGAAGCTATCAGCATGAGCAGGGGAGAGCACACAGGCAATTGGCAGGAGCTGAGACAATGAGAGCACCTGTGGCCTGGAGAAGATGATCGAAATCAGGGAAATTGTACGTGGTAGAGAAGGTGCAGTCCCCAGGGAAAATGAATGGATTGCCGAGCTGCATGCGTACAGGCAAGCAAGGCGGCTAGGCATGAAGACCTGCGGCAAAAGCAGGAGAACCCCTAACAGATGGGCTTCTGTAACTTTCTGGTGATAAGCCCTCGGTGAACAAAATTGTATTTAAGGGGCTTACAAATGGACCTCTCGATGAGTAACTGGGACCAAACCTCCAGTTGTGGAGCTGACACTCACTGGCTGAGGCAGTAACAGAGCCGTCGTGGACCAGCCATTCACAACCCATGCCAACCCTCGCCTATTTCCCCTTCCTTCATCTTCCCCAGGTGGGACTGACCTACAAGCCCTTGTGAGCTCCTCAGTCATCTTTGATGTGGATATTGGTGGCCTCCTGCCCATGCCTCACTCTGGAACTCTTGACCACTCCCGAAATCCAGCTGCAGGATCCTAGTTACAGGGGCTGTGTTGTTAGTCTCCTTTGCAATGAGCCAGACCCTGTGTCTGAGGAAAAAGCTGAAAGACCTTGAGTCTCAAGGTGACCCACCAAGCCTTTGGTTTTCTGTCTCAGATCCTGAGGACCTCCGTCTGAATCCCAGCAGGGACCGCAGCTCAGCTCCCTTCCTTAAGAGTCCTAACCTGCTCTTGGGAGTCCTGTCACATTACAGACTGATCTCAGAATGTAACTGTTCCCTCTGAATCTCATGGCCAACAGGACCCCCCCATACACCTTGCTCCATGATATTATCCCTCCCCATATGGATGGTCATCAGAATCAGGCCGGAGATTGCTGTCCGATCAGAGGTTCTCAGTTAGTGGGAGCACATCAGAACCACTCATGGGGCTTTTTCAAAATTCAGATGACCAGACCTCAGCCAAACCTACTGGACCTCTGGGGGAGGGTCCAAGAGTATGTGTATTTTCTGAAAGTTCTATCAATGATTCTGATGTACTCCCTAGATAAGAATCTCCTTCTCAAGGCACTGTGCCTTGAACTAGGGATCGCTTTGGTAGCCAGCTTAGTTTCCCTCACTGCCAACCAACCTGCGTCCCCTCCCCTTCTGCCACGATTGTCCCAGAGTGCCAACATGCCTTGCCCCTGAGTCCTCCAGGGTTGTGACACTCAGGGGGAGGAGTGGACCAAAACTAAATTTATGACCTGCCCAGGACACAGCTTAGCTTTTGTTAAGATTAGATACTTTTCTGTGGTGAGAGTAATTTATTCTCAAAACTGCCCTGAAAAAAAAAAAAAAATGGAAGTCCTGACGGAAGGACCACAGACAGAAATATTTGCTAGTTGGCTACAAGTGATCTGAACCACCCTTCTGAGCACTGGTGCTCAAGAACTCCCCACGATCCGTGGTTTCACCTGTCTGTCCCAAGCCCATCTGAGGATTGGGGGTGGGCGGGGCTGAGAATTAAAAGCCGACTGTCACAGAATAGGGTGGTTACATCTAGCTACATCTAGGCATCTCTTAGCCAGAGTGTACAATATTGATCATCAATCTCCCTCACACAAAAATAGAAAAGGAAAAAAAAATGTGAAAGCCACATTTCCTTTTATTTCCTCTCATCACCCCCACACTTGCTCAGCACTTCTAGCCCTGAAATGCACCCCTCAGACCCAATCTCATCTCCAATTCACACCCTTCTACTTGGCTGGGTCTCTGGGGCTGTATATTGATGTGCCACCAACCTGGCCTTTCAATATGATTCTGTCAGCCCACTGCGTGTTTAGTCAGAACAACACCAAACATCAGGTTTAGCTATTTTCTTTGAAATTAGCCAGATATTTTTTCTGCTGGAGATATTGAATCAATGTGGTGTGTGTAGGTCACAGCATGACCTTACTCCAAGTAAAGCTGCCTCCATGCTCTGTTGGGCAGGAGTGAAGCCTACTTTCCTTCAGCTTCCTTCTGGTTCCCTTGTGCCCTAACCACTCAGTCCTTGGCTCTTCAAGGCTCTTCAATTCATGTTACTGTCATCAAGAGTTTTCCCATTCCTACCTTGGAATCTAGAGAACTTTCCTTTGAGACACATTCATCCATCCACCTATTCATCCATCTATTGACTATTTACCACATCCAAGGCATCGGCAACCCAAACTTGATTAAGATATGGAATCTGTGCTGAAATGCGGTAATAATGAGTTTCGAGTTGCAGACAATGGAAACCTCCCTAGTTAAAGTACAGAGAGATTGACCAGAGGATATTAGGCAGCTTACAGAATGTCCAGGAGGGTCAGACTTGGGTGCTATACATCCAGAAAACATGACCTTACCATCTGCTTCGCAGTACTGTTCGAGAGGTATCCCCACTTCTGCATCCCTTATCACGGGCTTCTGTGATACCAGACACTAAACACCCCTGTCCCAAATGCTTCTACCATGCTTGCCAGGGTAGTCTCCCCATAGGTGGCCTCCATCTTTGTCACTCACTTTACCTCCATGTGTCAGGTGTGTAAAGACACTTGTTAGGATCTTGGTCACATGCTTAAGCTTATTGCAAGAGTCTGTTTTCTGTTTCTATCCACTATTGTAAGGAAGAGGATAAAAGGGGGAAGGGAATTGAGGATGTAGAAGAAGGTCAGAGGAGATTTTCTGGGTGACTCAGTATGAAACCTTGAAGGTAAGTGTTCACCCAGAGGACAAGAGAAAGAAAATCCAGGCAGAGGAAAAAGCTTGAGATAAGGCACTGATGTGTGAAAAAGCAGGCACATTTGGGGAAAGATGAGAATGTAATGGAGCTACAGCAGTGGTGAATATACTGAGGATGGGATGGTAGGGTGAAGGGAGGTGGACAAAGACAAGGGAGCCAAGAAAGTAGGCGGTGGTCAGACTGGGAAGGGTCTCTTAGGTTCTTAGAAGCGTGGCCTTTCCCTGAACAAGCCAAGATTCACGCACTTTCTCCACATCTGACCAAAGACTGCGAATTGTCAGCCAAGGGTTTTCTGCCCCAAACACCAACCTTCATGTCAAACGTTCCTTGTAAAGCAGTTTCCCCGATTGAATGGTAAGCAAAACAACTTTAGACAGAGTCAGTTCCATAAACAAAGAAGCACTTCTTTAATATTTTCAAAATATGTCCTTCATTCCAATATTCTAAAGTGTAAAGATAAAATATGATCAAAATGATTTTCTGTCTGACCACCTCCACCTTGCCCCAATTTTACAGTGCTTTCCCTAACAGGACCATGTTGTTACGCTTGAAGAGGGGGCTCAGCAGCTCCATCAAGGCAACGGACTCATTGCTTCTTTAGTAGACAATTTTTGGGGTGTCTTCTCCAACCACAGTCCTCCTTCTCTGAGAACCACATGCCTTCTTCCCACTAGGGCCCTATAGAATCCTGACAAAACTGATTGGAACAGCTTTTTAACACCGGACCCAAGCTAAGCAAATTGGATTCCAACCCCTAGAAATTTAGAATTCATTACTTCTTCCACTCAACAAATATTTATGGAACCCTAACTTTGAACTAGGCATTGTTCTCGGAGCTGGGGACACAGTGTGTACATTTTCTCCTTCGACCCCATCGCAGCATTCTGGGCTCAGTGAGACACCTTTGCTTCCTTAAACACTCTCTTCCTTTGTTTCACCTGGTTCAGTGGGAATCTATTCCTTGCAACGAAAGAGTCCTTTCTAAGACAATTTCACATTGTTATTCATGAGGGGGAAATGCCTTATTTTCTTTCTTTGGATTTTCGAAGTCATTTTCCCATGGTAAAGAACCTAAGAAATCTCTCCAAAGTTTTAGCTAGGTGAATTTTCATTGAATGGAATCAAATTTGATCTCAAGAAAATCTTATTTTTATGTTTTTAAAAGACTTGTTTATTTTAGAGACAGAGATTGAGCTTGAGAGTGAAAGCAGGGGGGAGGGGCAGAGAGAGAAGGAAAGAGAAACTCAGGGAGATTCCGCACTGAGCACAGAGCCTGATGCGAGGCTCAGTCTCACGACCCTGAGATCAGACCTGAGCGAAACCAGGAGTCAGACTCTTAAACCAGGTGCCCGAGCCACCCAGGTGCCCCAAGAAAACTTTATATTTGAAATTTAAACTATATTATCCACTTCATTAAAACACAAGGAATATAGGGTGCCTGGGTGGCTCAGTCGTTAAGCGTCTGCCTTCGGCTCAGGTCATGATCCCAGGGTCCTGGGATCGAGTCCCACATCGGGCTCCCTGCTCTGCAGGGAGCCTGCTTCTCCCTCTCCACTCTCCTGCTTGTGTTCCTGCTCTCTCTGTCAAATAAATAAATAAATAAATAAATAAATAAATAAATAAATAAAACCAAAGAAACACAAGGAACATCAAGTAAGGTGTCAAAGCCTTCCATTTAATCATGACGATAAACCAAAATTTTTGCCTTTTATTTCTTTCTGGTAATCACATGACAACCTCCCTATCCCTAACACACACACACACACACACACACACACACACACACACACACAGAGTTTCTAATAAACATCTTGTGTAAGGAAGCAAAGTAAAAAGACGGGAAAATTGAGTGGTTTAGAAGTAGTTTATAAGACAAACCTGAGTTTAAATACCCCTTCCTCTGGTGATCTTGCAAAATTTCAAATTTATAAAAAAGAAACAGTAACTATTTCATAGGATTATTGTGAGAACTAAATGTGTGGAAAGACCCTAGAGGTTAAGTTAGTTAAGCATCTGCCTTCCTCAGGTCATGATCTCAGGTCCTGGGATCGAGCCCCATATTGGGCTCCCTGCTCAGCGGGGAGTCTGCTTCTCCCTCTGCTTGTGCTCTCGCTCTCGCTCGCTCTTTCTCTCTCAAATAAATAAATAAAATCTTAAAAAAAAAAAGACCCTAGCACATGAAATGTACTCAATAAACAGTATTCACTAAACAGGTAATCACTGTTTATAATTGGGATCTTTATTTGTAAGCCACAATGGGTATGTACATAAATCCAGTCACAATACACAGATCTATCTATGTAGGGCAGTTACACTCTACCTCTTGCCTATGGAGAAACTGGATAGTAATTTAGACCAAAAGATGATTCAGACCCTTGTGTATAACTAATGACAGGACTCAACAATAAATTGTAATCTAATCCACTGGTGTAACCAGAGGTGTGAATTTCTGCCAATTCAGGATCCAATGTCACCCTTCACAAACCATCCTCATCCTGAATGTGTCTAGAAACTCTAAATGCTTTGCTGTAAACTGAAAGGATGGGGAGGGAAGTGGGGTGGTGATTCAATTCCTCAGGACCAGAACACTGAGCAGTTTCAAAGCAGAAGTGGACAACTCTTCTGCATCCCACAGTCTTAAAAAAATGACTATTTGAGAAGACAGCAATGGGGCGTCTGGCTGGCTCAGTCAGAAGAGCATGTGACTTTTGATCTTGGGGTCATGAGTTCAAGCCCTGCATTGCAGATAGAAATTACTTAAATAAATAAATATTAAAAAAGAAAAAAAAAACACAGCAATGATACTGTGCATGATCACAGCAAGTGCCACACATTGGACCAGCATTCGCCAAAACTGATGTGGACTGTCAAGGGTCAGCTCACTGGTCACATGTGCTGACTCTGGAGTTTGACTCCCAGGGTTCAAATCCTGACTCTGTTACTTTTGACTTTGGCCTTGTTGCTTGGCTTTCCTCAAATTTGGTTTTCTCGTCTATAAATGGGTATGATGATAATATTACTACCTGCTGTATTCGTTTCCTTTGGCTGCTATAAGAAAATATCACAAATTGGTGGCTTCCAACAATAGAAACGTATTCTCTCACAATTCTGGAGGCCAGAAGTCCAAAATCAGTGTCACTGAAATCAAGGTGTTTGCAGGTTCATGTTCCCTCTGAAAGCTCTGAGGAAAAATCTATGCCAAGCCTCCCCCAGCTTTTGGTGGCTGTCAGCATTCCTTGGCTTGAGGCCTCATCACTCCAGTTTCCACCTCCATAGCCACCTCGCCTTCTCCCCTTCTGTATATCAAACGTCCCTCTATGGACATTTATAAAAGTGCCTGTGACTGCATTCTTGGTCCAGTGACGTATCAAATGACCAGCCGTGGGGGACCCGGATGAAACATTGTTTCTGGGCATGCTTGTGAGGGTGCTTCTAGATGACTATCATTTGAATCAGCAGACTCAGCAGAGTAGATTGCCCTCCCCAAAGGAGGGTGGGCATCTTCTAATCCATTGACAGCCTGAACAGATCAAAAGGCAGAGGAAGGAGGAGTGTGTCCCTTTTTACCTGCCTCTCTGCTTGAGCAGGGACATCTCATCTCATCTCATCTTCTCTAGCCCTTGCGCTGGGATTTACACCATCAGCTCCCCTGGTTCTCAGGCCTTCAGATTCCAAGGAACTACACCATCAACTTTCCTGGGCTTCCAGTATGCAGACAGCATATCATATGACTTCTCAGCCTCCATAATCTCTGGAGAACCCGGACTAAGTCAGGGCCCACTTGGATAATTCTTCTATCTGCAAAGACCCTTTTTTGCCATATAAGAGAACATTGACAGGTTCACTTTTCAAGGGTTGAATGACATACGCTGATAAAGCACAGTGGCTAGAACATGAAAAGTGTTCAGTCAGCATTATCCTACTATTCCCAGTCAGGTCTTGCCTACTGCAAAGTGACCTTGAAGGAACCCTAGCCCAAAGAGATATAAAGCAATATAGGAAGGGGACTGGTGGTAGTTGACCTTTGTTAACAGCATCTGGTTCAAAAATGCTTTAGATTGATGATCTTAGCATGTGCTTTTCCTAGACACCTCTGTAGCTCACAACTCTGTGTGATAGATAAGGTGGGGGTTATGGGACAGAATCCAGAGACATTATAATGCAAAAGAGTTGTTTTTATTAATCCATATTTGAAAATTCATGTATTCATAAGAATGTTATTTTCATTCCAATTTTGAAATAGTCATTAAATTCTAAATGAAGAAAACCTTCATATTCTGGAAATTTTTAACTTTCCACATTGAGTGTGGTTTATAACCTACTCAGTAACGTTTTCTAAAAGCTGAGCATATTGGTCTTCTCAGTATTGGCATAAAATTATCTTTGTTGTGTCATCTGAATCTCTGTTAGTTTCAAAAACACAGAGTAAAGATCAAGATTCAATATTTTAGCAGCTTCTCATCCTTCCCACAGGCTTGGCAGGAAAGCAGTCAGACTGGGAAGAGATTTACACTTACAAAGCCCTTGTACCAACATTATTCATTTAATCCAGGATCCTAATAACCTCATGAGATGGACAGGAATCAGAAGTCCCGCTTTGTAGATTGGGAAGATGAGATGGAAAACTTAAGGCTCAGAGAGTGGAACATAGCCAGTCAAAGGCAGAGCTGGACTGGAAGTTGGGTATTCTGACTCCTGATGTCACCACTAGTAAGAGAGAAGGAATAAGGAGGGACGAGGATAGCCCTGAACAAAGGCAAAAGGTCACCTGGAAATTCAAGCCTGGAAGAGTCTGACGGAAGAACAGCAAGAGATGTGAAATGAAGGAAGTCAAAATCCTAAATCAACCTCCTGTTTGCTCCTAGTTAAAAAATGGAAAGCTCAGATTCCAATAAGCCAGTGATTTGATGCATGTGCACACATTCTTATTGATTCCTTCCTTGGGCTGATTTCACACGATACAGTAAAGGGAGTGCATGACCTTAGTCACTAGTTCTTTTTCTAAACCACATTCTCTCACCTGGGCAGGTATCTGAGCAGGTGAGAGGTTTCTCTGCACAACAAGGACAATCCACGGCCCTTTGTTTCTCCCAGAAACTTTTCCTCAGAGAAGTTGAAAGCCAGAATGCATAGGTGAATCAGGAAGTGAGGACTAGGTTGATCACATTGAATTAAAATATTTATAATAATACAAGTGATAGTTTATAGAATAAATGTACCCACGTGTGTGCGATACTCAGCTCCTTTTACATACTGTAATTCCATCCTCTTCCAGGAAGGTGTCAATTTCCCAACCAACTGCATTTCCTGTTTTTCAACTTTTGCAGCATTACTTGAAGGTTTCATCCAGGGCAGGTGATATTACAGTTACCAGCCTTTGGAATAACAGGGCCATCAGCACTGCATGCGGAAATGGATGGGCTCATTGAAACAGCCTGATGCAGAAAGAGAGACTGGGTGTGAAACTACACATTGAGAATTCCAAAATGGTGGAATTTACCCACTCTGGCACCTTAATGGGGGAGATATTTGAGAAGGGGGCCCTTAAGTAGAAAAGTACACTATTAACAGAAATCACTCACTGCATGTGAATTGATGTGCACAAGGCACTCTACTTGACATCAAGGAGAGCTAAGAACCATGAAATAAAATTTGTCATTCCTTCCTTTCAGAAACTTACTATCTGGTCAGAAATGCCAAAAGAACTCACAAAATCATAGAGCAAGGACAAAGCACTCTGTCACGTGTTATTTAGCATTTTCAAAGGAGACAGCCAGGAATTGAGACAATAGACCAGGTTCAGCAGTTTCAGAACTCAGCCCAAGTAAAAAGGTTTGTACTGAAAACAAGTAGTGATGGTATGCCTTTTATTAACAATAGATTTGAATTTTAATAGCCCTGTTTCTGAGCCTTTATATCGTTACTTATGTTATTGGTGTTGTTCTGTTGTTGTTGTTGTTACAGGAGACCTTATTTTGTGCAAACCACTTTCCTCACGCTTTTTCACTTTCTCACCAACGCCTGTGTGGGGGGTAGGTATTAGTCACATCTTTTAGGTGAGGAAACTGAGAGAATAAGTAATTTACATGAGGTTTTACAACCAATAAGCAGTGGCTCCAGGCTTCAAATACTGACCCCCGCACCCCCAAAGTCTTACATCATCTCTGAGCTCCCATGGGTGTGTGTGCCTCATAGCAGGGATCCAATCGGAGGACAGAAGCCATACTAGTAATTTGAACAGGGACTATCTAATAAAAAAAAAAATTAACTAGTAACAGGGGATTAAGCACTGAGGGGATTTAATTGTATACGATTGTTCGTTGCTCTTTAAGAGTTTCCAGTGTATTACCTATCCCAAACCAGACTCTTAACTCAAGGGCAAGAAAAGTGTTTGTGCTTCTTTCATATTCCCCACCAAAGTGAAGCACAGTGCTACGCAGAACACAACTTGGGCACTCAGACTCACGCAAGTTCAAATCTTTGCCCTATTACTTACTAGCTGGGTGACCTTGAGCAAACCGTATAGCCTCTCTATGAAACGAAGATAATAATGCCTATATTAAAGAGTTAGAGAAAGAATTTGATGAGTTAATAAATGCAAAGGACTCAGCTAAATAAGTGGAGGCTATTACTATTAATATTATCATCATCTTTATTAAGATTCCCTGGTTCCTTGTCTTTTGAAATGATGCCCAGTGTAATAATTGGGACAATATTTGAAAATCAACAAGATATCCTTTGACCTCATTTGCAGGCAGATCTTTCCTTTGGTCTGCCGCAAGGAACTACCATATGTTACTCAGCCTTATTTTAAACACTGAATTTTCTTTTTTTTTAAAGGCAGACTGCCACGTGCAGCGCCTCATTTGGATGTGTCTGGAGTCTTGGAAGCTTGACTACCCTACGTTCTCCTACAAATGGACCTTGAGAGCTTGTTTGGAAGTTCTAGCAGAGGAGCGCAGCTACTCGTATACCCTTGACCCAAGAACGGTCCTCCTCTATCGGGGAAGGTCATCCTCTTCAACTGAGCGCACAGCTTTGGGAGGGACGCACATGGAGCAGTGAGGGAGGAAGGGGACACCCGCCTAGCCAGCCAGATCAGCCGAATGAACCCTGGCGATCAATGGGGTGACAGATGTCGCAGCCAGATTGCCCTTACATCGAAATTTTTTTTTTTAACTGAAATATTAGGTCAACATCCACCTTTACCCATCAAAAGTCTCTCAAGCATCAGCCTACTGAAAGTTGGCCTTCTTTAATCCAAGGGTGATATTTCTGTGCCAGGTTACCTTTCCTTTAGCTTCAACATGAGCCAGTTGGCTTTATTTATTTATTTATTTTTAAGATTTTATTTATTTATTTGACACAGAGAGAGACAGCGAGAGAGAGAACACAAGCAGGGGGAGTGGGAGAGGGAGAAGCAGGCTTCCCATAGAGCAGGGAGCCCAATGCGGGGCTCGATCCCAGGACCCTGGGAACATGACCTGAGCCGAAGGCAGATGCTGAACGCCAGGTGTCCCGCCAATTGGCTTTAATCACAAGATGTTATTGAAAAAGATTGGGTAGATTATGGGTAGTGATAGAGATCATTGCCAAGGAGAAATAAGGAAAAAATAAATGAGTCTTCCATCTCAGAGAGGAATAAATGGCTTTATTATGGGGTCAGGAGGGCTGACCCTGGAGTTCCGGGTCCGACAGAAAATGCAGAATGGTAGTTCGGGAGCCGGAGCATTTGACAGCAACAACATCCACGGATCAAGACAGCTTTTAAGGGCCTACCTCAAGGGATTGCATTTCTGCAAAAGGAATGAAATGTTTTTCCTCTATGCTGTAGAAAATGCAGAATCAGAGACCGTTGGAAACACAGCTAGCTCATCTGTCATTATTTGCAAAAGACAAGGAGAAAAATGAAGTTCTACTTTATTAGGGTGATAGGCAAAAATCTCTCCAAGTTTTCTGGAATTCATCTGGGCAAAGGAAGCAGGAGGGGAAAAAAAACAAAAACCTTGTTGAAAATGAGTTTTTCCAGAGTTCTCTCCATAATATTGGAATGTAATGAGAACCTTTACATTGGATCCCCATTTCCCCTTCTCCCAGTGCACCCAGGCCAGCAATGTGGAGTGGTATTTGCCTGGAAAGGCATTTTAGAAGAAGCTGGGGATGTGAGTGGTCTCATGCCACAGGGTACCGTGCAGCTCTGTACAGAACGTCCCCAGACTGCCAAGGTCAGCAAGTGCTCCACGGGCCTGTTTTGAGTAGAGGTCCCGAGGCCCACCCTGTGCCTCACTGAGGGCTAACCACAAACACCCAATTAATCTCGTGATGCGGACTCAAAGAAAGGCTCAAAGAGGAAAAACATGAATACTATATAGTGCACTTTTTTTTACTTTAAAATACTTACCTTCTCAACCACTGCCTTACTCTGATCTCTCAGCAATATTCAATGTTACACTTTTCTCCCCAAACTTCTTCAGTTCTTAAATATTTAAAGGCCTGCCATGGGCAAGAGGAGAAAGCAGACACTAAGAAGTAGTGTGATTGGGTCTAAGCTCTCCTAGTCTTTCAGGGAGGGAAACCTGCGTACCCCATGAATCCTAGCAGAGGAATTAGCCCACCTTGGCTCTTCTGCTTCCCAACGAAGCCCAGTCAGAGAGTGGACAGGTGCTCCCAGATTTCCCTGGCAACCTCCTAGGGAATGGTAATTCCCTGATGGGAAGGAATCTAAAACCAGGTGCAGTAAGCAAAAGCTACCCTCACACATGGCAGAGGGTGAGATACTGACTTTTAGGCCCCAGGATTACTGTCCAGGACCCCTGGCCTCACTTAGCTGACCTCTGAGGAGTAGTTTATTTATTAGTGCGAATATTAAATGTTCACATTTTTAAACAAATCTTGAGCCTTATTGGTATCTCGGAATCATCTTCAATAAAGGCCTTCAAGAAATAAAAGTTCTTTTGTATATTTGGAAATACTTGCAAGACCAACATTATAAACATTGAATGTGTGGATATGAATAATTACTGGGATTTGATTATATCATTCACTCTTTCCACCAGGTCCTCTTCTTAATAAGGGCTGCATAGAATTAGAATAGCTTAAAACTTGTCCTTATTTCTCCTACAAGCAAGTTCAGACTGCAGGCCTAATTAGAACAAAATTGGTGCTTTGAACAGGTATTCTACCCTACATTAACTTACTGGATATAAGACCATTAACATATAATCCATTATAATAATATATAATAATTATAAAAATATAACACATACATCTGTAACATATATGCTTTTTAATCCCCATATATTAGAGATATACATTTTGTATTATATTATATATTATATTACAAATTATAAATTAGGGAGGAAACTGAGGAAAATGAGGAAACTGAGACTCAGAGACCTTGAGTAACTTGGTTAAGGTTAACCAGATAGTAACAATCCATTGATTGTACTGAACTCCATTTATTGTACTGAAAGCAAATGCCTTTTTAGTAACCAAAGAATGTACACCTTTGGAGAAAGTAAATTGCAGCCCATTTCCTACTCAGGTAATTACTTTCTCTGCTGGTTTAAGTCTCCTCCCAAGGTTCTGTGCCCCCACCCAAGGCTCTCCCTGTTCTGACTTTGAACCTCTGGACTCTGGAGTCCATTGGAGCATCATCCCCACTTTCTCTGAGCAGTCCCATCCCCAGTCCTGAGCAGCATTATTCTTATGATGGGGTTTGACTATTTATTCACGTGTCTGCCACCCAGAGCTGAGAGCATCTTCCTGGGGAGGCTCTACTTAAGAGCGGTCACAGCTTATTACCTGTCTATCTGTGGTACAAGCCTGAATGGCTTTTAATTTTTTGATGCTTAATGTAGAGAAAATAGAATTGCTTTTGATTGATCCTTCCGAAGTCCACGATGCATGCACTTCTTTTATTGTTCAGTGGGTCACAGGAAGCTAGCGGAACAAGACTCCATCGGGAGGGGCCAGTGCAGTGGAAAGACTATGCAAGGGGCCACATTCCAGTCTTGGGCTACTAGCTCTGTTACTATCTGGTTAACCTTAACCAAGTTACTCAAGGTCTCTGAGTCTCAGTTTCCTCATTTTTCAAAATGTGCTAAGCACACACGGTTGTTGGAAAGAGCAAATGAAACTATGCATGTCATATCATATATATACACATAGGCAAGCATTATGATTATTTACAAAATACAAAACTAGTCTTATAAAGATATATAATATGTACACTATGCATCCCACTCACCACTGGAGCATCACTTACTACCGTTATGCAGAAGATTATATACCATAAAGGAGAAGTTTATACTAGTTCTCTTATAGAAAGTGTATTAATAGAACTATGGTGAAACATTTAACAAAAGTACAAGGCCTTAAGGAATTTTAAGACAACACTCACTTTTCCAAATTTTGGTCTCTGTTAAATTGTCGGGGAAGGCTGAGCTGGTAACCTATAGATGCCTGAGCCTGGAAGAAGCACAATTATATTTTCATTGACAAATAATTCCACTCCCTCTATAAATCAACATCATTTCCTCCTGGCCTCTCCAAGATTCAGCAGCTGTCATAAGGTTGCCAGGTAGAATAATGATTCAGGACCCACAGACCACACTGTCTTATTGAACTGCTCCCAAGCTCACTGGCTCTGGGACCAATAAATCATTGCTTTACAAGTCATCTGGAACGCAAGGTGCAGCCCAGAGTCAAGAGTCAAGGTTCCACAGTACTGTTAGGAAATATTTGTTAAAGGGATGGGGGAAAGATTTTTTTTTTTTTTTAGTCATATAATAACCTTTCTCCTAATCCTTTGAATGGTTTCCTATCTGCATGCTTTTCATCCTCTGGATATTTAACAATCCCACTTCAGTGTTCAGATATCACTGTGGGGTTTTTTCTCTTGATTTTGAAGCTTTTCCAGAGCCCCTGCCGTTTTTTTTAAATATAGAACTCAGGATTCTTTCTGGTGTGGCTTCCATCTCATTCTATCCCACTTCCCATGGAGATTACACACGCAGTAAAGAGCCGGCCTGTTCTCAGTGTCCTGAGCAGATGGAGACAAAGTTATTCTCCACTTTGGTTCCAAGAAACAAGGCAATATTGTGTTGCCAAGTTTTTGCTTTTTTGTACTGAGCAATTGGAATAATAATAATAATAATAATAATAATACCAACCTCTCCCCTTTGTAGGAGCTTTACTATTTATAAAGTTCCTGCCCCTCCATTCTCTCACCATCCTGGCCTCTCTTGGGAGAACTGATCATGTAATATGTTTCACAATGCCACAGAGAGCATGCATGAGGGATAAGGACTTAGTGTATGGAGTAACATCTAAGATTCCAGAAGTTATGAGATTTGCTGATGAAACTGAAAACACAACAACCCTCTCTGTCACTTGTTAATTTCCGTCTAATTATTTAATCACCCCATTTTGCTCATGGCACCTCCTCTGATTTCTTTCACTCTCTTGTCTTAATTTTCATTAAAAAAATGTCTGAGCGAAAACTGAGAACTGACCTTGTAAATTAAGGGCTATGATTTGACTTCAAAGTTACAGCTAGAGAAAGAGAAAAAGCAAAACCCCCAAGCCCCTCATTCTCATTCCTCCAGGATGAATACTCTGCAGCAGGAACAATACTTTCAGTTAGTTTATGAGCAAGAATTTTCATTCTTTGTACAAAAATGAATCCATGGACACCATAATAATAATTGATACAGGGGAGATAAGATCCCTGATGAATGCTAAAATTAGTGGATGAAATTTTTTAAAGATTTTATTTATTTGTCAGAGAGAGAGAGAATACAAGCAGGGGGAGCGGCAGGCAGAGTGAGAATCAGGCTCCCCGCTGAGCAAGGAGCCCAACGCGGGACTTAATCCCAGGACCCTGGGATCATGACCTGAGCTGAAGGCAGACGCTTAACCACCTGAGCCACCCAGGCATCCAGTGGATGAAATTTTAAGGAGAAACAGAATAGTAGCATAGACTCAAAATATCTCCCCCAAAATAAATTGTGGTGGTGATTTTTTTTAAAGATTTTATTTATTTATTTGACAGAGAGAGACATAGTGAGAGAGGGAACACAAGCAAGAGGACTGGTAGAGGGAGAAGCAGGCTTCCCGCGGAGCAAGGAGCCTGATGCGGGGCTCAATCCCAGGACCCTGGGATCATGACTTGAGCCGAAGGCAGACAGACGCTTAATGACTGAGCCACCCAGGCTCCCCTGTAGTGGTGATTTTAACATGTGTCCACAAATTATTTGATCCTTCTGTCTCCAAGAGGTGGAACTTCATTCCCCTTCCCTTCAATGTGAGCTCAAGTTAATGACTTGCCTCTAGCAAATAGATATAGAAAGAGAAAAATTGTAACTCTACATGGCAAAGTCTGGCAGACACCACCTTAACTAAGTGATCAAGGTTAATATCCCTGTAATAAGATATATCAATATTTTGTATCCCATAACACAATAGAATAAGAAGGGCACATCACCTCTGTGGTATACATCCCCCTAATCCATAACTCCAGAAATCATGAGGAAACATCAGATAAACCCAAATTGAGGGATAAATAATGTCAATAATGTCAAGGTCATGAAAGACAAAGAAAGAAAAAAGAGAAAAAAAGGTCATGAATAGGAGGAGACCAAGAAGACATAGTAACTAAAAGTAACATGGACTGGATCCTGAATAGAAAGAGGAGGACATTAATGGCAAAACTGGTTAAATCTGAATAAAGTCTGTATTTTACTGACTAGTATCAATGTTAATTTCTTAGTTTCAATAAATGTCGTATGGTTCTGTAAAGTGTTAACGCTCGAGGAAACTGGTTGCAGGATTTACAAGATCTCTCTACTGTCTTTGGAGCTCTTTTGTAAACCAGAACTTATTTTAAAATAAAAAATTTTTTTAAATAATTTGCATGTTTAAGGGCATGTTTAATGTAACCTTAGGTAAAGCTAATATTTATTCTTTCATTTAGTTCATTCTCTGTACATTTCTTGAGGGTCTGCTCTGTCCTAGGTACTGGGGAAACAGTGTTGAAGATGACTGAGTCTCCCACACTCATGGAACTTACAGTCTAACAGGTTTAACAATCATAATGAGTAATACAAAAGACAAGATGCTCTGGGCGCTTGTCACATGGTATCCAACCTGTTCTGACCGTTAGAGAAGGTTTCCCTCAAGCGTAGGGTGTTTTAGCTTGAGACTAGAAATGTAGTGTTAGACGGGGATGAGGACAGTTCGGGCAGAGAGGGGACACTTCCACGCAGAAGAAGCATCATGACAAGGACCTAAAGGAAGGAAAGAGTCGTGAGAAAGAAAGCCAAGAAGTAGGGTTAAAGGGTGGAGAGAGGGATCTAGACAGGAAAGCAGGGGCTAGATCCTTCAAGGTCTTAAAGGTCAGGGAAAAAATTTAGGATTTTGTACTAAAGTAGTGGGAAAGCCCTGGAGAGTTTTAGGTAAATTATGCGATTATGTTGCAACTTCTTTCTCTTAATTCGAATAGTTCCTAGCTTCCTGAATCAGTATTGTTCATGTTTGAGAAGGGATTAAATTTCCTAATTGTTAGTTACCTTTCCTAAGAAACATATCATTTACGTTTCATCCTGACCCCATCTCCAACTTCAGTTCTTATTTTAGGGGTGAGGAGGGGAAAGGACATTTAGCTAATTGTAGCAGGATCTGATAGCCCCGGAAACAAAGAAACCTCATCACTGATATGAGCAATAGTCTCAAGTTGAGCCTTTGTTATTCAAAGGCTCTTTCAGTAAGGAAAAAATGGCAACCGAAGGTTGTCCATGGGCATTTTTGCTGGTATAGGGAAATTGCTGTTTGTCCCCAAAACTTCTGCCTTCTGGCAGCGAGCTGAGTTGAAATTTCCTTTATTGACTGAGTCAGTTGTGGTGAGGAGTCTCTGAGCAAGTGAAGGAATTAGCCAATTGCCTCCCCAGCTCTCCAACAGTCTTTCTTTCCATTTCTTTATTTACAGGTCTTTTTCTGACATTGGTGACAAAATACATTGACTGGTAAAAATAATAATTCACATTTATATAGCACTCAGTATTTGCCTAGTACTGTTCTAAGTACTTTGCTATACATATTATCACCCTTAATATTAATAAAATAGAGAAATAGATTTCTCTGTTGACAGAGGGAAGCCATGTGGCAGATAATTTACTTTAATAAGAAAAAACTGTGGATGGAAGCCTATTTTCAGGCCCAGAGATCTAAAGGCACTTTAATATCAAGAAATTGGAAGCAACCTGAGACATCTGAGAATGGGGGGAATGAATAGGCAAATTATAGTACAACCACTCCAGGGACTAGTATGCAGCCACTTAAAACGATAATTAGCAAAACTGAGACGTAAAACGAGAAAAGCTTATGACTGCAATGGTAGAAAAATATGAAAGCAAATGATCAAGGAGTAGGACAAATTATGCAAACATTTAGAGCTGTTTTGTGAGGGTGGTGATTATAAGTGGGGTTTTCCCCTCTGTTTCTAAACTCTAAGGTTGTTACATTATAGCTACAATTTTTAAAGGATGTTATATCTATCGTTTTAAAAGGAAATGCTCTTTCCCTCACTATATATTTATCCCAGTGTTCCAGGATGACTCTTCTCCAAGTGTTGGCAAATCCCTATAATCATCCCCTTAGCGACCATTTAAGATAATGAACTTCAGGGCCACTTTGAGGTATATGCCGGTAGAACAAATATTGACTGCAGTGTTGAACTGAAGTTTTCGGTACCAAATGCCAAAATGGACCAAAATTTCAATCCCCATAAGCTTCTGCTGTGAGGTTAAAACCCGGATGCAGATGTACATGTTTGGGGAGGTAAGCCAGCGCTGCCTTCACCCAGTCCTTCTTGCTGCATGACGGTTTTCTGCTTTACACAGGGAGCTGGGATGTCAGCTTCAGTTCATGAAAACTTACAGAAATTTGAGACATCAGTCCTTTGACTCACACTTTTACCTTTTATGTGGGCTCATACCCTGAGGCATTCTATACCCTTGCTTTGTAATGTTCTTGTCCACTTTCCTGTTACTCACTCTTGTCTCTCCACTTCCCTGGATCAAAACCCACCTCCCCCAAGAAAAACTCCCCAGTTCCCTAAGGAGTTCTCCCTAGAATGCTGAACAAACAAACAAACAAACAAACTTAATGTTAGTTGAACCACTAATGAAGAGAAAATGAAAATGGCAATATTTGTAGGTAAAAAAAAATGGTCTAACATCTACAGTTTCTACAATTACACACGGTTCAGCCTAATTCATAGCAGGCAGCACCACCTACCGTGTACAACACTGACAGCCCTTGTAGGTCACACTTCAAACCACCAAGGTCACTTACTATTGCCCATCAGAATCTGCAGCGCTCTGTGAGTCTACCTGGACATTGCTTTTGACAAGTGGGCCCCCTATCACCAAGTGTGATACCTTTTCCATGCATTCCAGAGATTTATGGTTTGCACCTAGTTGAGACATTTTCAGAAGGAAACTTTGAGGTCTCTTCTGACCAATTAGACACTACTAATTTATTTAGCCAGGTGATCTTATTAAATAAGAACTGCTAAACTATTCTACTTAATCAAACCCTAATTATCTCTCAAAATTTAAAAAAAAATGCATAAACCCTGTGAACTAGCAATTCCACTTTTTGGTAACTTGTCCAATAAATATACCTGTACTCAGGCAAAATGATGCATATTTAAAAACATTTACTATTAGGGGCACCTGGGTGGCTCAGTCCTTAAGCGTCTGCCTTCAGCTCAGGTCGTGATCCCAGGGTCCTGGGATCGAGCCCCATATTGGGCTCTCTGCTCTGCAGGAAGCCTGCTTCTGCCTCTCCCACTCCCCCTGCTTGTGTTCCCTGCTTGTGTTCCCTCTCTCGCTGTGTCTCTGTCAAATAAATAAATAAAATCTTTAAAAAAATAATAAAAATAAAAAATAAAAACATTTACTGTTACATTTTAGTTTGTAATAGCAAAAGACTATTTTTAACTATTTAGATAAATCTGACACTTCAATACAGAGGATTGGAATAATACATCTCCAAGATACAGAATTAAGTGAGAGAAGAGACAGTGTTATGGGGAAGTGGTGAGGAAGTGGGGGCAGAGAGAATATGTGTGTGTACATGCATAAGTGCATGAATACATAGAATATCTCTAGGTTGATAACACAAGGCAATAATAGTTGCCTCTTTGGAGAGGAACTAGGTGATACAGGAAAGGGGAGGAGATGGGTCTTTCTGAGTATGCTGTTTGGTACATTGCAAATTTTTCTACCATGTGAGTAGATTACTTATTAAAAAATAAAGGAATGATTTTTCAAAACTAGGTTGACCCTTAAATGAATAAGTTTGGGAATTAAGGGCACAATCTTGCTTTGCTATGGACTGAAGTAGGAGTCCCTATTGTTGGCTTTAGTATAGTTATATTCATCTGGTTCATTCCAACCCTCCTGAGAAGAGGTTGAAGTATTTATGCAAAGGATCATACCTCTCCTTGACATGAAACTCCCAGACCACTATAAAGTGTCCTTGGTTTCCTCCTTCAAGACTGGAGAAGGCTTGGGAGGCAATTTCAGGGAGTGGGCAGGCCATATCAAGCAAATTAAGCATAGATATAGATATAAAATACATAGATTTATATCTTCTTGTCAAAAGCTAAGAACGCTGACCTACGGTAAATGTCCCCCCCCAAATTTATACAATATTTATTTGCTTCTAGAAAATTAAATTGTTAAGATTCTTGAAAGTAGAGCATTCTTTTGAGTAGGGAACATATTCCCCCTATAATTTTGAAAGCAATTTGAGCCCAAATGAATACAGATTTCCTATTCAGCCACCACTATCTGTTAAGTACTATAAATCAAGCACACCAAAATCTGGGATAATGTTTTTCAAGGTTGTTCTATTTTTGGTTTGGTTCCTTGCCTTTAACTTTTAATTGTCAAGTAAAGCTAAATCTAGGTCAATCCCTTATGTAATGGACCACACATTTGATCTTTGGGCAGATTTTAGACATGAAGCCTTTTGCGGTGTGGGGGGAGGGGTGGGAGCAGGGAAGAAACCAAATGATAGTAAAAGATAACTCATCCAATTACGTTTTTGTTTCGGTAGCCCTGATGCAATAACCACCCAAAGTCTCCCTCAAAACAACCCTAGTTGTAAGTAACCTGAGCAATTTACAAAACTTTGGGAGAAACAATGAAAAATAAGTTTACGTTGTACTCAGGTGTTTCCAACTGGGTTTTCTTTCCTTTGCTTTTGGGAAATACTTAAGCAGATAGTATTAGAATATCTTCAAAGCCTCTGGCAGAGTGACTGCCAAGCAGATCCTTCTGTATCCTCAGTCAAGGATGCCATCTGCACTTTGCCACTACCCACCACCTCTCAGCATCATTAGGATACATGTATCAATTCCCCTTTACAAATGAATTTCTGGTGGGCGCCTGGGTGGCTCAGATGGTTAAGCATCTGCCTTCGGCTCAGGTCATGATCCCAGGCTCCTGGGATCGAGCCCCGCATCGGGATCCCTGCTCAGCAGGGAATCTGCTTCTCCCTCTCCCTCTGCCTGCCGTTCCCCCTGCTTGTGCTCTCTGTCTCTCTCTGACAAATAAATAACTAAAATCTTTTAAAAAATGAATTTTTGGTCACTTGGCATCAGGGAAATACAAATCAAAACCATAATGAGATATCATTTCACATCAGTCAGAATGGCTAAAATTAACAAGTCAGGAAATGACAGATGTTGGCAAGGATGTGAAAAAAGGAGAACACTCTTACCCTGTTGGTAGGAATGCAAGCTGGTGTAGCCACTCCGGAAAACAGCTTGGAGGTTCCTCAAAACGTTGAAAATAGAGCTGCCCGGGCACCTGGGTTGCTCAGACGGTTAAGCGTCTGCCTTCAGCTCGGGTCATGATCCCAGGGTCCTGGGATCAAGCCCCACATCGGGGTCCTGGCTCAGTGGGGAGCCTGCTTCTTCCCTACTCATGCTCTCTCTCTCTCTCTGTATCTCTGTGTCTCAAATGAATAAATAAAATCTTAAAAAAAAAAAAAATAGAGCTGCCCTATGACCCAGCAATTGCGCTACTGGGTATTTATCCCAAAGCTACAAATGTAGCGATCCGAAGGGACACCTGCACCCCAATGTTTATAGCAGCAATGTCCACAATAGCCAAACTATGGAAAGAGCCTAGATGTCCATCAACAGATGAATGGATAAAGAAGATGTGGTGAATATATACAATAGATATTACTCAGTGATCAAAAAACCAAAATCTTGCCATTTGCAACGACATGGTTGGAACTAGAGGGTATTATGCTAAGTGAAATAAGTCGATCAGAGAAAGACAATTATCATATGATCTCACTGATACGAGAAATTTGAGAAACAAGACAGAGGATCATAGGGGAAGAGAGGAAAAAATAAAACAAGACAAAACCAGAGAGGGAGAGAAACCATAAGAGACTCTTAATCATAGGAAACAAACTGAGGGTTGCTGGAGTGCGGGGTGGGGGTGGGGGAATGGGGTGGCTGGGTGATGGACATTAAGGAGGACATGTGATGTAATGAGCACTGGGTATCATGTAAGACTGGTGAATCACAGACCTGTACCTCTGAACCCAATAATACATTATACATTGATTTAAAAATTAATTAACTAATTTTTTTAAAATGAATTTTGGGGGGCACCTGGCTGGCACAGTCAGTAGAGCATGTGACTCTTGATCTTGGGGTTGTAAGTTAGAACCCCACTTGAGTATAGTTTACTTTAAAAAGTGAATTTTTCAGGACGCCTGGGTGGCTCAGTCAGTTAAGTGTCTGCCTTCGGCTCAGGTCATGATCCCAGGGTCCCGGGATCAAGCCCCGCATCGGGCTCCTTGCTCAGCGGGGAGTCTGCTTCTCCCTTTCCCTCTGCCTGCCGCTCCCCCTGCTTGTGCTCTGTCTCTCTCTCTCTCTGACAAAAAAAAAAAAAGACTCTCCTTTTCCCTCTGCCCTTCCCCTGAGTTTACAAGGTGTTCAAGAAAAAAATAAATAAATCTTTAAAAAAATAGAAAGTGAATTTTTCATTTTTTAAAGGGAAATGCAAAAATATAATTAAGTAAATTTAATTAAAATAACAAAAATTGAAAACTAATGAGAAAACTATAAGCAACATATATGACAAATGGTTACTATTAATAAATAAATATTCCAATTTTTTAAAAGAGAAAAGAATATGAACTGGACATAAAATATATAAAAAATGTCAAACTCCATTAATAAAGAAATGCAAATTGAAATTGGTTTCATTTCACCTATCAAGTTAGCAAAGATAAACATTAATTTTACTATTCAATGTCTGCTACCATGTGGGGAAATAAACACTTTCAAAATTTGCTATGCAATCGTAACTCTATACCTTTCTAAAGGGTAATTGGGCAAGCTGTGTCAAAAACTTTAAAAAGTACAAATTCCCAGGGTGTCTGGCTGGCTCAGTTAGTAGAGCATGCAACTTTTGATCTCAGGGTTGTGAGTTCAAGCCCCACACTGGGGGTAGAGATTACTTAAATAAATAAATCTTTTTAAAAAGATTCTATTTATTGGGCGCCTGGGTGGCTCAGTCGTTAAGCATCTGCCTTCGGCTCAGGTCATGATCCCAGGGTCCTGGGATCGAGTCCCACATCGGGCTCCCTGCTCGGCGGGAAGCCTGCTTCTCCCTCTCCCACTCCCCCTGCTTGTGTTCCTGCTCTCGCTATCTCTCTCTCTCTCTCTGTCAAATAAATAAATAAAATCTTTAAAAAAAAAAAAAGATTCTATTTATTTATTTATTTGAGAGAGAAGGAGAGAGAGAGAGCAGGAGCTGGGGGAGAGGCAGAGGGAGAGGGAGAAGCAGACTCCTCGCTGAGTGCAGACTTGATCTCAGGACTCTGAGATCATGATCTGAGCTGAAGTCAGACGCTAACCGCCTGAACCACCCAGGCGCCCCTAAATAAATAAACTTTTTTTTAAAGTACAAATTCCCTCAATCCACCAGTTTTACTTTCTGGAATGTATTACATGGAAATGTATAAAGATATATGCAAAGTTAGCTTCAAGCACGATTTGAGATTTTTTCACTGTAAATGTGTCAACTTCACAAAACAAAAAGACTCTTCTTTAAAAAAAAAAAACAGCATAAGGGAATAAGTGAATCTCCTTTGAAAAGCATCTACTATATGTATGAAAAGATTTATTTTCCTTGGGTCCTTTTACTACCCATTAAAATGAATTGCACATGATTTTTACAGCTTGAAGTCCTCTGAATAAATTTGTAGATGTTCTCTTCCAAAGACTCAGCTGGGAAAGATTAATCTTTGGTTTTGGTTTAAGAAATGAAGTCTATTAAGAGGTCTTAAAAACAAAAGTGGTCATCGTTGTTCATGCAAATTACTGGTGCTTTTAAAGTCTTGGGCTTTGCAAACACTGGCTTTCTCTTCCTTTGCACTGTGCTTTAAATTGGGGGGAAAGCAATGGGAAGGGAGCCTGTCATGGAGGCATCCACCTGTCCTACATACTTGGAATGAAGGCCGATAGACCTTCTAAAGTCTGCAGTCTGAATGAGCCTTTGAGATGACAGTGGAGTTTTGATTTTATGATTGCGATTAAGGATCAAGGTGAGCACCCAGTGCCCGCAGACTTTCCCTGATGGAAATGAATAAACACTTGGTTCTAGTACCTGTGCCCAGCCAGAATACAAATAGAGCATATTATCAGCCATCAGAGCACGTTGTGCCCGAGTAGCAGTGGACTGAGGAGCAGACTTTAAATCAAAATGGAGAGTGCCCCAGTGCCCTTCATCAACCATTCCTTAGCTGGGCTCCCCATGGAGCCAAGAGAGAGGAAGGGCCTCCCTTTAGGCAGCCAGATCAGCAGAATGAGCCCTGGCATTCAACAAAGTGTCCGGTGAATTCATTGTACACAGATTCTCATTTGCCTCTTCTGCCTCTGACAGATTGCTTCTTTGCAGACCTCCAGAAGGAGGCAAATTGCTGGGACGGGTATGAGGATAGAGGTACACTTGTACGCTGTTGGTGGGAGTGCAGATTGGCACATGATTTGGGGAGAGGGACAGTTTGGCAGTGTCTACCAAATTTTAAAATGCACATACCATGTGGCACTTTGTTTCTAGGAGTCTAGATTCCAAAATTCTAGCACAAGGATGTATGGGCAGGGAAGCATACTGCAGCAATGTTTATAATGGAAAAAGTTCCAAACAACCTAAATATCCATTTACTATGGCACTATTTAAATAAAGTATGTCATATCCATGCAATGGAATACTGTATAACCACTAAAAATGAAATACCATGGCCATGACGTGGAAAGATTATCTCTGTTAAATGATCCCCCTTGGGGGAGAGGGCGTAAACACTTTATTTCCTTAAATGTATATAGATATATGTGTATGTAAATGTCTAGTTAGCACTGAGAAGAATTTGGAAGTTTTCTATACCTATAGTCAATAAGGAGTCTTCTTTAAAAAGATGTGGTTAGGACTGAAGAAGGGAAAACTCACTTCCTACTTCGGCAATTTCTGTATTTTTTTCTGTATTTTCTTAAATATATTTTTTTAAAGTAATCTCTACACCCAACATGGGGCTTGAACTCACAACCCCAAGATCAAGAGTTGTATGCTTTACCGACTGAGCCAGCCAGGCGCCCCTCCTCAATTTCCGTATTGTTTAAATTTGAAATTTATCCATATTATGTTTACTGTTTTTTCCTTTTTTTTAAGATTTATTTATTTAGGGGCACCTGGGTGGTTCAGTCAGTTAAGGGGCTGCCTTTGGCTCAGGTCATGATGCCAGGGTCCTGGGATCCAGCCCTGCTTTTAGCTCCCTGCTCAGTGGGGACCCTGCTTCTCCCTCTGTTGTTCCCCCGCTTGTGCTCTCTCACTCACGTTCTCTCTCTCAAATGAATAAATAAAATATTTTTTTAAAGATTTATTTATTTATTTGAGAGAGAGAGGGAGTGGGGGGAGGGGCAGAGAAAGAGGCAGAGAGACTATCTCAAGCAGACTCCCCCCGAGCATAGAGTCTGATGTGAGGCTCGATCTCACAATCCTGAGATCAGGACCTGAGCGGAAACCAAGAGTCAGATGCTTAACCGACTGTGCCACCCAGGTGCCCCTGTTTACTCTTATTTCTTAAATGATACCTTTTTTAAAGGAACCAAATATATCTGCACATTTAATAGCTCACCTGAAGGTTTTGTTCTAGAGAACACTCTGTGTTCCCTTAGCTCCTCCCAGCCCAGAGGACATGCTGGGGAGAAACGAAGGTAGTGTCTCAGGGCTCTGATGGTCAAACTGAGTTTTGAGGCAGGGTATTCATCACAGGGTGGCAAGGTAAGTGGCTACTTGTTACTTACCCTACATATGAGATCAGAGCAGGATCACTGCTGAGCTATGAACCCTGGATCTCAGTAACATTATGCTTTCTCTGCCTCTGAGCCTAATCGGTCCCCAATGCTGGGGTGGGGCTGAGCCCACACTTGAGGGCCAAATGGACTGTGAGACAGGGATGGAAGTGCCTGAGCAGAAGGCAGAGAAGGCATTGCTCAGGAAACTGGATGTCCATTCAAGCTCCAGCACTCTCCAGAGCCTTGAGCAAATTTCTCAATCCAATTGATTCTAGCGGGGTCTTCAACTCAGGAGAGGTGGCCAGCGATAGGGGAAGGTGGGCTAGATGTGGCGCTAGAGGGCTCTGGAGCCCAGTTCTCTTATCTACCCTCTGATGGCCTGGAGAAAAATCACTGCAACCCTCTCAATGCTCTCACTCTTGTTTTCCTCAGCTATAAAAATAACCCCCAAGTGACATCCTATCTATTTGAACAATATATTTTATAAAGATGTTCTCAAAGTCCCTCATAAGTCTAATATTCAATAATTATGGTCTATATAAACAGAGCCTGATAAGCCCACAGCCAAAAACTCTCGCCAAGTAGGGAATTAGGGGTGACCTTTGGCTGACAACTCAGTGGCAGGCTGTACCAAGGCACTTGGGACATGTTTCTGAAGTCAGAAGATATATACGGGGGGGATCATGCCCTGGCTGGGCAGCATCATACACTCCCACTGACCTTTTCTGAAGGCTGTCCTCTTCCTCTATCTTCTTGAAAAACAAGAGTATACTTTCTGCTTCTTTGATTTGCCTTCCTGGAGCTTCCTCCCCTGGCCTCGTGTAGAAAAAGTTGTCTACTAAGTGCTGAATGTGCTAGATCAAATTTGGCAATTGAGTTTTATTTACAAGGCTCTCCAAAGAGAGTGTTGTTCTCCCCACTTCCAGCTCTGTCGATGTGACTAGAACATGAATGTCCAGGAACACAATGGCAAGAGAGGAGGTAGCGAAGCCACAGTTCATGCTCAGGGACACCACTCCCTATCCTCACCAAGTGCTAACAGCCGATGGAGTCCCTTGTCATTTTTCCCTTTTTTCCCTGTCATTTCATACCCGATTTCTGAAGTAAGAAATTAGAACAAAAGGAGAGGATGAGAGAGGAAGAAAGGAAGGAAGAAAGGCAAGGAGGGAGGGTGGGGAAGGAGGAAGGAAATAGGAAGATAAATGGAAAACCTGGAAGATGAATGAAAGAGATGACAGGAAGGACAGAGGAAGAACTTGAGGACAGAGAGCATGTCCCATAGAAGCGAGAGAGGATGGTCCCGGAGGGAGCTATTACCTACTATTTTACTGAGAAAACTAGAAAAGAACAAGCTCCATCTCCACCACATTCACCCAACTGTTCTTGGGCCCATCAGCTCTGCTTTCCCCCATTACTGTTGACAGAACCATTCCTGATACCAACTAGACGAAGCCTCCATGTATGCACTGGATCCTATTTCTTCTTGCCGTCTTATAGACTGATGAGACAGTTCTCTCTGTCCTCTGCATCATCAGTGTTTCCTTCTTTAATGCAAGATTTCCCATCAGAATGCAAACATGTCTTCACTTCTATTATCTCATTTTTCTGCTCCTTTTTGCAACACAAATTGCAGTAATAGTTATGTGCACTTGTACTGCCTCAAATTTCTCTCCTATCATGTTTCAATCTCACTCCAACAAGATTTTCTTCACTTCGCCCAATAATTCATGACAAGGTCCCCAATGACCTCCACACTGACAAACCAGACAGCCAATTCTCAGATTTTCTCCAATCTGACCTATTTATAGCATTTGATGCTGTCCTTGATTACCAGTTGTTCACTCTCTCTTTCCTAAAACACTCTCTCCCCTTGGCCTCCCGTACCACTCTCTCTTGGGTCTCCTCTGGCTTAGCTGGCTGCTCCATGGATCTCCTTTCCTATTTCTCCTCAACTCTCAGACCTTTCAATATCGACATGCCCCAGAGCTTGATCCTCGGATCAATTCTCTGCCTCATTGACTACCTCACTGATTTCACCCAGTCTCATAGTTTTAAAAATTATTTCTTTGTTAATGATTCCCAAATTCACCAGGCTAGACAGCTGCCCTGAACTCCAGACTTGGTACATCTAACTCTTATCTGACATTTCCACTTAGATTTCTAATAGGCATCCCAAACTCAGTATACCAATACCAAATTCCTCATTTTTCTCCAGAATCCTCCCCACCCAGTCTTCCTCATCTCTGTAAATGGTAAATTCAGTTTTCCAATTTCTCCAGCCAAAATCTTCACTCCTTTTACTCTCATAACCCTACCTAATCCATTAGAAGAAAAAATTAATACATCCAGAATCTAACCACTTCTAACAACTTCCACTGCTCTCTTACCTGGAGTATTGTAACAGTCTCCTGACTGCATTATTCTTTGTGGATACTGTTGGTTGTTCACCATAATCCATTATCCTTCGATACATTTCCCACTTCTACTTGTAGTTTGCCGTGGACATGTGACTAAATTCTGGACAAGGGAATACAAGAAGACGGGATGTATGCTACTTCCACAGTAGACTTAAGGACCATGAGCATACTTTCTGCATTGTCTTTTCACTTCCCAGGAGCCAGAATTTGAAGTCAACTGTGAGCCATGTAGACAAGAAGATAGAGAAGTTTAGATGTCTGAATAATCAGATAAAGCAGAGCTTCCTGCCTCTCTGAAACACACACCTCACACTGTTAGGTGGGAGAAGAACAACTTCCGTCTTGTTTAATCCCTGAATTACAGAAGCTTAGACTTACGCTATTTAACATTGGAAGCTCAGGTAGAGAACCTAAAACATAAAAGCTTTTTAAGAAAGGGTTTGATGGGGCGCCTGGGTGGCTCAGTTGCTTAAGCGTCCAACTGTTGATTTCAACTCAGGTCATGATCTCAGGGTCCTGAGATTGAGCCCTGCATGGCGGGACTCAGGTTCCATGCTGGGCGTGGAGCCTGCTTAAGAGTCTCTCTCCCTCGTCCCTCTGCCTCTCCACCGCTCATGCACTCTCTCTCTCTCAGAAAAGGCATCCTCTCCCCCCAAAAATGAGTAGTTCCAAAATATGAAAAACAAACTGTAGGGCGCCTGGGTGGCTCAGTCATTAAGCGTCTGCCTTCAGCCCAGGTCATGGTCCCGGGGTCCTGGGATTGAGCCCCACATCGGGCTCCCTGCTCAGTGGGAAGCCTGCTTCTTCCTCTCCCTCACTTGTGTTCCATCTCTCTCTGTCAAATAAATAAATAAAATCTTCTAAAAAAACTGTAAAGTCAGCATTAATAAATATTTACATGAATTAAAAAGAGTTAACATTATGTCAACACACCAGCTACAATTCAAATCATATGTTATATATAAATATAATAAAGTCTAAATCATAAAAACAAAATGAACAACTCATTCCTAGCAAAGTTCAAAACTCTCTCAAAAAAGTTTACAGGAAACAATTCTACAGAACTGTGGGTACATTTTATTATTTGATATGATGTGGAGTTGGGCCTCAAAGTAAAAGTGGTTAGGTCCTGGGGTGGTCTTAAATGCTACCTGTCTTTGCTATTTACTAGCTGAGTTACCTTACTCAAGTCCTTTAAACTCTGAGACGCAGTTTCCATCTCCAGTAAAATGGGAAGAGAGCCCGAAAATAATACTTATTTCACAGGATTGCAAAGAGGATCAGCAAGTTCACTGGTTTTGAAAATACTTTGTATACATTATGGGAATGTATGGAATGAATACTATTACATTACAGGTTTCCATAGAATCTCAGTGCTTGAAGTGAGTCTAGAAGTTAATTAAGCCAATAGTACTCAGCCCTACAGAATTATCTGGAAAGCTTTTAAAAACACAGATGGCAAGGCCCATCTCTTCAAAGAAGTGCATTAAGTAGGCCTTGGGATTCTGTATTTTAAATCCCCTATAGTCAAGAAACTGGTAATATTGGTTGCTTTAAGAACTGAGTGGCCTGATGACAGGGTAGGAAGGAGAATTTTCACAACTTTTTTTTTTAATTGTTAAAATTCAGTATCACATGAATGTATAATTATATTAAAAATAATCAGATTAAAATTATTTAATACATTAACCAATAGATAAATACATGTTCTTGGAAAAATGGAAAAGTCCTGGTAAAGCTGGCCCTGAACAGGAGTTCGGGATGTAGGTCAATTTTCTCAGCCACCCTTTCATGCAGATTTAACCAAATTCTACTTGAACAATTCCAGTGTCTCCACTCACACCTTACAAAGCAGCCCATCCAGTTGTCAGACAGCTATAATTGTTAGAATATTGTTTTTGCAAGTCTGTGTCATAGGGAGGGATGCTATAAACAACATCATGGAGGTGGGGGCATGATCTGACACAGTATAACTGAATTCATCGATGACAGTGAGGTACTTGATGACAGGGTTTACTGCATATGATTCTGGTGGGTCTCTGTCTGTCACCAAGACAGAAAACTGACATTGATTTTATCTTCAGATTCTTGCTTGACCTACTGATGTGATTGTGGCTCTGGTTATCAGAGAGCTCTCAAAGTGGGATATGAGTCCTTGTTTAATCAGCATTGTGTCTGTCTTGTCCCTGATTCTTATTATCTAATGCAAATGGCCTTCCTTATTACCTAACATAGTAGCTTCAGGCAGAGAAAGCCAGGCAAACTGAAGCTACAAAATTCAAGCAACCGAGCATTGTCTTGTCCTAGGGACAATGTAAGATTTCTTGGTAAATACATGTGCCAATGCCCCAATCCAAACGCTCTACAAGAGAGAAGAAATCACTCTGAAAGAAATGAGTGGGAATTTGTAAATTTTGTACTTGGTTCCGTGATTTTGGAATAGAAACCGATCTTTTCACTCCAAAAGAGTATACCAATTGCCCCTACTTTATCCCCACCTCCACTACCAAATTCCTATTATTTATTCTCATTTGAATGGTCTGAAACTGTCAAGTAAAAGAAAGGTTGTTATCAATACTGCATCAGCCCCAGATGGATTAGAGGGAGAATGATGTTTGTGGCTCTCTGTAATCCCTCCATCGATTCTGGGATTCTGAACTTCTCTAGGGAATGCAGCAAAGCCACAGGAAATCCCCAAAGGCAAGACGTTGCAGGCTGCTCTCTGGTTCAGCTGCCAAACACAGAAAAAGTAATGTAGGCAAGAAAATGAGAGGAAACTCTTCCTTGCCTGCAACTCAAAGGCAGATGAGAGCATGGGTTATTTTATTGCTCCTGAGATCCACCAAAGCTTGTCAGTCTCTAAGGAACACAAACTTCCATGTATGTCTTCTGTTTCCAAAATGAACCCCAAAGCCACCTGCTTCAAGTAGCCTCATACGGAGTCAGAGATGTATACTGATATTGCCTCCAGCCCAGCTCTGTTTCCAAGTCCAAAAATAGATTTGAGGGAGACTTTGAACAAAATATCTATATTCTCTGTGCTTGAGTTCCTTTAAATTGAATGGCATTTGCCATTCACTTTCATATAGAAGTGAAGGAAAATAGCTGCAATAGGATTCGTTAAAAGAAAAGAGAAGATTTTGAAGTATATTGTAAAGAGAGAACAATGAGACATAAAGTAGCCATTCTTTACTCTTTTAAGCAGTAATTTATATTTATTGAAATTCATGGTGCACACATAAGCTGTGGGGAGACAGAGCATTGGTGAGTATTCTAACGGAAACATAGACTAAAATAACAGAATAATATTAGCTGGAAAACTCAGATTCCCTACACACACACACAAACACACACACACACACACATTAGGATCACAAGCAATATTATGGGCAGTTCTAACAACATTTTCTTTATTCTAATTGAAACTTTTTTGTGGGCATCATATGGGACCATTTTAAATTTTCAGTATTATGCTTTATTTCATTAAAATGAACTTGCCTTATAAACAAGATAAAATGTTCAGCCTTATTTGTCACAAACATGGAGTATTTGATTTTAAAAGGGACTTAAGGATGCCCGAAATATTTTACGTAAAATGTTCATTATACTATAGGAGAATGGGATAAAGAAATAAGCACATTATAGATGGTTTTGCTAGAGCATCCAGGCCCTAAGATGGCCACAACTGACATTAACAGTGAAGGTATTTAAAAATCAAGAACAAAATATTACCACCTTAATAACAACAAAACCAGATTTGAAATCAATGTTTTTATACCATAAATGTGTTTAGAAATATTTTCAGACTATGAAATCACAGGTACATCAATATTGGGGAATGTTCGGTGTATATATATATATCTACTGGAAAATACACATTCAGTGATGTGTTATGCCTCCTGGCAATTTTTGCTTCATTTTGGAGGGGGAAAAACCCACATTATATTATTTGTATTATGTACAGAGACTAGGTAAACCTTAGCATTGTTTTCTTCCTTATTTTGGTTTTTCTGAACATTGCGTTCTGTTTCAACATATCTGCTTTCTATTAAATACTAAGCAGGAAAAGAAACAAATCCCCACTTCAGATACACAGAAGAGCTAAACAGGGTTTTAATTTTTTCAAAAATGATTTCCACTTTTGCATACTTCGTGTACACCCCCACAGGAGGAAAGACAGAAGAGCTGAGTGAAGCATGGTGAAATGTGATTTTGCCACAAGCCCAGCAAATGCCTGTTAGATTGATTTTCCTTCCCCGCAAACAATTGGAAAACAGCAGCAACAGAAAAAGTCCTTAAAACTTGGACAATCACTAAGGAATACTTCATTATACGAATAGGGAGTTGAGAGGTCGCTCCTAGTTCTATGGGTTTCCTAAGGAGCAAGACAAACTCTAACATTCAAGTTTTAAAACTATGAACTACAGTATTCCACAGATGATTGTGCCTGGTGTTTAAAAGGCCCCTGCAGAGGTCTAGTCAAAATATTTACATTCCTCTCAGAAACTGTACCGCCAAGGAAAAGAGAAACATAGTGAGAGGACGAATCAAAAGGAAAACTTTCCTTCCCCGGGAGCGAGAAAAGGTGTCAGGCCGCTGGGTCTTCTCCAACGACAGTCCTGTTCTCTTCGTTTAGATCGGGCGTGGATAACACACCTTTCCGGCGAACGTTCCTCTAGGGCAGGTGCATGAGCAGAATTTTGTGTCCAAATTAGGGTTGTATCAGTTTCTGAGAGCATGTGGGTGAAAGAAAGCCCTAAGTGGGCGTGTTTAATTGTCAAGCGTGTTCCCCGGGGCGCTGCACCCGCCCTGTATAAATAAAGGGGTGAGTGATGGGCACGTATATATTTTCCATAAAGTGCAGCCACTGGCTCCAAGTGAGTCAGATTCTGGCGTGGAAACGTGTTCGAAGCTGGGCGGCGGGGATGGGGTGGGGGTGGAGGAAGGAGCAGGCGGGGACGACGATTAGCGAAGGAAATGACCCAACTCCCTCCCTTCTGTGTTCACGGTCTGCGTCACGCTTCTGGACGCTCCGAGCCGGCGGCGGGCGGGCGGGCGGCCGCGAACGCCAGGTCACGCCGGGCCCTCGTCCCGCCGTCCCCTTCCCGGCCCGGGGCCTTCCGCTCCGACGCTGCCTTGCAGGAGGTCCCCCGAGAAAGGCCGAAGTGGGGGCTTGCCCTGGCTCCTCGGGGCCAACCTGGGACACGGAACCTCTGCCTTCGCGGCGCCCGTCGACGTGGGAGCGGAGCTGGGCGTCCAGAAATGGGACCCGAAGCCGCCCCCGAGCCCGGCCTAGACTCAACGGGGGCGGGGCTGCGGCCCGCGAGGAGGCGGCGGCGCCGGGCGCGGAGACACCTCCGCCTACCCGGCCGCGGCCGCGCAGCTCCCGCCGCCCGCATTCGAGACAGAAAAGCACCTTCCGACCATTAGTAGTAATACTCCATTATTGCTGTTAGAACAAGTGAACGTAAGGGTTGGGCTGGGAGGCCCCGGGCGGGGTCACGTGCGCCCGCGTCGCTCCGGCTCCCCTCGCCTCTCCGGTTCGAGTTATGCCATCAAGCTAATATATTGTGACTGCTCTTCTCTCCTGTGACAAAGGCTTGCAGCTGCCTCCAAATCAATAGACGTCAAAGAAATATGAAAACAATCATGACACAAAACTTAAATCCTGGCTGGAGCCTACATAATCAGAACTGTGCTTCTGTGCTCCAAGCCGCCGATTAATTTATCCCAAAGTTTAGTCAAATTTTTATTCCGGTACCTTTTCCCCAGCAGATCCCGCTACATCTGTCGGGTTTGTAATGTAATTTGTAATTACTGCCCTTCATGTGGTCCGGTGCCTTGAACCATCTTTAATTAAAAGCATAATTAAGGGAAGATCTAAAGAAAGACAATTACCAGATGGTCTTTTTTTTTTTTTTTTTTTTTTTGAGAGGCGGTAGTTTCCTGGAGAGGGGCGCAGGGTCTGTCCCCGGGACCCCGCGCCTGGGTAGGGGGCGGCGGGCCCGAGTGGCGCTTGCGCACTGCGTAAGTCTAGGCCCCGTGCCCATCCCCGCTCCCCTCACCCCCGCCCCACCCCCGGCTCCGAGCCCAGAGGCCGCGCCCCAAGGTGAGCGCCCGCGTCCCAGTGGTGCCAAAATACCCTGGCTTTCTTCGCTCTTTCCCTGGGGTTTCGGGGGGTAGTGTGGCAGCAGGGGAGGCTGGGGCAAATTCAAGGCCAAAGCAACTTCCAAATCCGCGAGGGCGCTCCCGGAGCCGGCCCCACCCTGCCTTGCGCGCTAGTCTGGAAGCTCAGAAGCAGAAGAACGCGAGGGCTCCAAGGAAGGGGAAAGGAAGAGAGAAGGGCGGCTGTGCCCGAGAGGGCATCCTGGCGAGCGTGCCCCAGCCTAGGCCCTCCCTAGACCCGGACCGCCTAGGGTGGGAGCTCGGGGACGGGTCCCCTGCGGGTCCGAGAACCCCTGGGGACAACAAAATAGCAGCGCAGCGCCAGCGCCGGCTGCCCCGTCGGGCAAAGTGGCCCTTTGACAGCGAGTGTCTCGGCTGTCGGCTCCTCCGTGTCCACTGCTCCCTGGAATTTTCAGAACAAGTTTCGGAGAAGGAGGGAACAAACCCATTCCCCACCCCTATCCCACCCCCACGTCCCCGAAATGAATAATGTAGTCAGGAGCCAAGATTTCTGCATTAGTGCCGCGTTGCCCCGGCGGCTGGCGCGAGGATCCCGAAGTCGGATAATGGAAATTGAACTGTTGTTGTATGGCGGGGATGTCATTATGTGACTGTTCATATTCAAAGTCAGGCAGCAATGAATTGTAATCATTTCAATTATCTTCAATACACTTTCTTTAGGACACAAGTTGTCAAAGATTAAAAAAAAAAAAAAAAAAGTACATTCTTGCGGCTCCGTGGGTCCATTTTCCAGACGGTTTGTTGCTCTTGCTGCCTGATTTGGTTTCGGCTTTTATTCCCCAGCCTCAGAGTCTCCTACAGAGACTCCGACGGAGTGAGCGAGCCCGGGCGGCCCTTGCCGCTTCTCTGGCGCTGTGTGCCTGCTACCCGAGTCCAGAATTGGCCTCCGTGCGCCTGGCGCGCGTATTTTGGTTGCTTTCAGGTTTAATTAACTTTGAACAACAAATACGCCTGGAGATGTAGATCTGGTGTCGCCTTGGGGAAGGGGGCCGTCGTATTATATTCTGCATCCTCCCCAGCCTAGGAGGGTGGGCTGGCTGCAGCAGCCTGCGTCCCCGGAGGCCAGCGCCATGCGTCAGAAAGGCACGTGCTGGACGGTGCCCGCGCCTCCGAGATCTCTGAGAGAGCCCGGGTCCGTCTTCTTCCAGCCGGGAGAAGGCAGGGAAGAGCTGGGACCGGTGGAGCCCGCTCTCCTTTGTCGAAACTACCCCCAGACCCGTGCTCGCTCCCTGTTGTCCCTGAACGTGAGGCAGTGGCGAGTTGGATGTGGTGTCCTCGCGGGATGGCAAGGCGCCCTCCGCCCCCAGCCCAGGCAGAGAGAGTAGGGGTCGCCTTTGAAGCACACGTCCATCGCGCCTATTAGGACTAATCCCGATCTTTACACTAATATCGCCTCTCGGGTTTTTATTATACTCATTTGGGAGGAAATGAGCTCTTGCCAGGCAAATAGCACCCCGCACCCCACTTTTCATAGCTGTGCAGGGCCGAGGCCTGAACAACCCTGCGGGCAATCCCCGAGCTGCCGATATTATATTTGTGAAATGTCCTTTTGTTGAAGCTTTTAACACCTTCTTATAACGAATCATTTGTTCTTTTCTCTTTAATTTTGATAGACAATTAGCCATCAGAGATACACCAGTTGACTGTAACCGAGCATTAAACTCGCCTTTATGTAACGCTAATTTAGCATAGCTGCTTTGTTTAACTTTGCTATATAAGAACCAGGTTTTGTAGCAAAAAAAAAAAAAAAAAAAAATAGGTGTAATTTTATGTGGGGCTTCATTTCTTTTGGCCCTATACGCAGCAAGCCCTCTCCTCTTTGTGAAGCGTTCTGCTGGGGCCTGACGCCATTTCCCGTGCCTAGCACCTGCAGGCTGGGGTGGGGAGGGGGTGGGGGGAATTAGTATTGATATAGATTTAGTTGAAATGTAATCTCTTAAATCTGTCCAAGATTCGGGGAGATAATTACACTTTCACTGAATTGCCAGGGGTCAGCGTCTCAGAGGACCTGAGGAGCTGATTTACTAACAATAGTGTTACATAAAAAATGGCGTTTGAGATTATAATGTTAATGGCTGCGGTCACTGGGGAATGCGGCTGCATCCAACTAATTCCATGTAACTTGTTTTTTGCCTCCCTTTCCCTCCCTCCCCTTCTTCTCCAGCTCCGTCTTAGGAACGACTGAGAGCTTCGCGATGTTTAATTTGGTGGCCGGATCCGGAAGGCTAGGACACCGGAGCTTGGGGTTGACACGCTTTTTCTCAGAGTATTTGTGGTGACAGGTTGTGGCCTCGACATCAAGGCTGGGCTCTTCCCCACAAGGAACAGGACTAGGGCACGGACTCCGTGCACCACGCACAGAGACTCGGGCTGGAGCGGAGCACGCACGGGCACCAAAGGCGGACCACGGCTTCGGGAAGAAGCGCTGCGCCTTCCCAGGCCCGCCTGAAACTGGACCTGCCCCGCTTCTATCGGCCTCAAGTCCTTGGGCAGGACATGGATGAGGCCCTGTTCTGTACCCCACTCGCCCTCCCAGGCCGCACTTCGAGACCAGAAGCCCCAGGAACCTGGGGATGCTCACTTGCCGCCGCTAACTTTCCCAAGTTCCAACTGGAGTTTGGTGGGAGGCCTGGACACACATGCAGAGAGGGATCCGGAATACGGAGAGACACCGCAAAGTGCAGATGCTAGCTTGCGGGTGGGCGTAAGCTTTGAAACTAAGAGGTCAGCCTCCTTTAGGGTGGAGACGGTTAACGAGTTTACACTCCCCACACACTTGTCCAACTCTCGTCAAACTTGACCCACATTGGTCTCCACCCACAGAGCCTAGACTCCCTCAGAAATCCCACGACCACCCCTAACTTGAAGCCCCGGCGCTTTGTCACCCAGGAAACTGCTGCTGGGCTCGTCTGTACCCTCCGGTGAACGAGGAGCCCCTGAAACAAAAATCGAGGGATGACGAGGGAAAAGCAGCTCCTCTTCCTGGGTAGGACGAAAAGAGCTAGTTTTGTGACTTCCTCCAGGGCCGCTCTGGGCCGGGCAATCAGAGGAGGCGTCCAGAGCCTGGGAGTGTCCTCAGGCCATACCAGGGGTCTTCGGCCTAGGCCTGGACCCAGGACGTGGCCATTGCTGATATCCCGAGTCCAGGAGCTCAGACTTTCTCCTGAGGGCGAGACTTTGGAGTGTGAAAGGGGGACGCCTCTGCCCTGTACCTCTTACTCCCTGCGCGGCGACTTGGGTCGGCAGAGCGCTCGAGGCTCGTCCTGCCAGACTTGGGCGCAGGCCTTGCCCGGGCTCTTCCTTGGGCTGGGAATTCTGCTTCTGTGAAGAAAGGGTGCTGGAGCCGCGACTTGCGTGTCCGAGGAAAAGAAGGAACCGCCCCCTCGGCCTAATACTCCCTCACCCATCTTACCTAGTCCTGCGGCGCCCGCGGACTGGCCGGGCACCCGTGGCCCGCGGGGGCGCTCCGGCTCTCACCCGAGAACGCAGACGGAGAGGCCTGGGCGCCCAAGCCCTTGGCCCTGGGGGGTCCCTACGCACCGCGCATGTTTACGTGTGCGCCCCCTTATCTTATATGTAACAGCAATATATATGTTAATTGAAAACTTCTGAATTTAAAAAGGTTGTGACAAGTTATAATTTGTCCTGTCAATGCCTGGAATCCTTATTTATCTCTTTAGCTTGCCTCCCGCTCGCGCCTGTCAGCTAACAGCTTGCCTAACTCGTTGACTTCCTCACTCATGGCACGGAAATGACAAATGTGCTGTTTTATCCGTACAATTTATTTCATTATTGTTGCCAGCACGACGCATCACAATCAATCATAAGGAAGTCCAGTTGGCAGGTGTCAATCTTGGTGTGTTTTTGTACGTCTCAGTCTATATTTAATCCAATTATAAGGGTCACGGAGTAAGTGCCAATCCTCTTGTTACAACTCACATCTTATTTAAGATTTAAAGTAAAAAAAAGTCAACTCCATCACATGGATCTTGTGGGGGAAGGGAGGGGATGCCTTTGAAACCCCCCATCTCTCTCTCTCTCTCTGCTTCTGCCTTCTCACCTCCAGTTTAAATTACGCAGCCATCCCTTTTTATTAAAGAGTTGCCGGGAATCCGAGTTTTATGAGCATTTGTGTGCAAATGAAGGCTCTTGTTATTTTGCTAAAGTAGAAGCAGACTTAATGATGAGAGATCTTTCCGCTCATTGCCCATTCAAATACAATTGTAGATCGAAGGCGGCCTTGTCACGTTGAGAAAAAGTGAATTTCTAACATCCAGGACGTGCCTGTCTACTTTCAGCGAATTGCATCCAATCACCCCCAGGGAATTCAGTTAATGTCTCAGTCTCCAACCGGACAAGGGAGAGAAAGAAATCAAACACAGTGCCACGGACTAACGTAACATGAAAACGTTTAGAAGGAGAGGAAATGCAGAATTTTCTTGAATTGATTGCACTAGAGAGTTCCTTAGTGGGAAGGCAAACTGGAAGGATTTGGAGATTTTCCCAAATCTCCAAGAGAACTTTGTGGTGGGGTAGAGTGGACAGAAAAGGGAAGAAACTAAGTATTTCTTTGATTGAGAGCAGGAAAATAATTGAATAGCAGAGAAGCCACACTCTTGCATAAATCATGGCTTTATGCAGTTCTTTAGACCTGGGTGAAGAGATAGCAATTATTGTAGCTTTGCTCCATATTTCCTTTTTTGACACTCAGATTTACAAAACATTTCTCCAGTTTTTATTTAATATCAAAATCTTGAGGAAGTGGAGGAGAGGGAAGAAAGACCAAGAACCACATGCACTGCCCAGTAAATTTAATTCCTGAGATAAGATACGGATTTCTGGCTTGTATAGCTCTTTGAAATGACACACAATATACACATGTATTTTTTTTTCTCAATTAGGGACTTTTTGCCTCTTCCTCTATTAATCTTTACGCGGAAGAGTTTTATTAAACCCCTTTATAAACTGGCACCCACCCAGGAATAATTTTAAATTGTATTATATTATTTTAAAATAATACTTTTAAAAGTAGAAGTTAACAGGATGTGTTATCCGTCAACTTAGAAAAATGAAATTAAAATACTGAAGGAAAAATCCATTTCTACTTTTCCATTGTTGCATGACTCAATGCCCATTCTCAGTGAAAGGAAAAATACTAAATCAATTCCTACCCACCCTGTAGCACAGATCCAACGTAGGGGCTCCTCCAGTCTGGAAGCTGCTTTATTTGCATGAAGCAGTTAAGGAGAGAGAGAGCGAGAGCGAGAGAAACATACCTTGGACAAGAACAACAGATCTCAGCTACAGTTCAAGCTAAAACCGATCTATCTACCATCCCCACTCCCTCTCTCCTTCCAACCAAGCCTTGCTCTCTAATCTTTTCTTTCCTTTCCTTCCCTTACTCCACCCCTACCCCCCACCTCATGCCCCTCACCTCCATCCCCACTTGGCTTCTTTGAGCTGGAGGGGTAGCTCTGGGCTTCGGGGCAGTGGTAGGCCAGGGATGACCTGGGAGCCCCCACCCCCACCCCCCTCCGGCACACCGGGCGGCTGCGGAGCTCGCTCACTGTGGAGAATCAAACCTTGGGACTGCCCTGGGGGTCGGACAATTTCAGTCTGGGCTAGCCTGAACTGAGGGGAAGCCTGGAAGAAAAGGGGTTTCTTTCCCGTTTCTGGCCCTTTGCACCCCACCTAGAGCCTGCCTTAGGTCGCACTCTGCATCCCGGGTTGCCGGTCGTCGATGACGCCCCCGGGCCTCCCGCGGTGCCCTTCTGCCCGGTGCGGCCTAGAGAGTCTGCCCAGGCGGGGCAAGCCCGGGCCTCGCAGGCTGAGCACCACGAGGGGTCCGGCCGGGCGGAGCCGTCCACAAGACTGGTGGCAGGCTGGAAGGGGAGCCCCCCGCTCTTGGGTTCTGGGAGGATCTCCAGAGTTCTCCCGGGTAACAAACGACACAGGGTACCGAGCTTCGGCAGCCGCTCAGCTTGCACCTTCCCTGGTGGCGATCCCAACACGGGCTTCCCTCGCCTCCTCCCACCCTGCCTGCTGTGCCCGGGGCAAATGGAGAGCGGCTTCGGCGTTGGCCCGGAGCTCGGAAGAAGGGCCTGGTCCGGCCTCGCCTCCACCGCCCCGCGCTCCCGCGCGGCCCCAGCGCGCCCTTTATTGACAGGCAGATAAGCAGGCGGGGGCCGTGGCGTTTCCAGCGTCGCTCTCGAGCACCCTGCTGGGTTGCAGGGATCCGCGCACACTTAATGGCCTGGACTCCAAACAAGCCCGGAGCAGCCTTCCCGGCGGCCTCCGGTCCGGACAGAGGGGGCGGGTGCCGAGCAAGTCGCGGGCAGAAACTAGAGAGTAGGGAGGCCTACTCAAGCTCGGGGCCTACCCGCCGTCCAGACTCTAAGGCAGACCAGGGAGCCGGGGAGACCTCAGGACATCTGGGGCCGGGGGCTGGACCACGTCCTGGAGGGGAACTAGAAGATTACCAAGAAACTAGGTCACAGGAGATGGCCGGTGGCGGCAGAGAAACCCGAGCAAACGCCTCTCTGAGCGCCAATCCCCAGCGGAGCCCGGCTTCGGGAAACAGGACAGCGGTAGGGTCCTGGCCCAGATTAGAGTGGCGGGTGGGGGGATGGACTCTCCTTGCCCCTGACACAGGAAGACCAGAGTGTTGAGATGGGGAGAAGTGTGGGGAACTTTTTAAAATAAGGAAGAACACCACGCTTAGACCTCTCGGACAGCAGCCTCCCATTCTCCTCCCCACCTCTACCCTACCCTCAGGGCCTCCACAGGCTGAGCAAAAAATAAAAATTAAAAAATCAGCTCTGGCGGGGAGCTGACCAGGCTAGGAGGAGCCGGCAGTAGGGCTACTGCGAGCCGCCTTCCGGCCTGTTGCGAAGTCCTCCACCTGTCCAGGTGTGCTGGGGTTGGGAGCAGGAACCGCTCCACCTCTCGAGCCTCGGCGCCATCTGTGTGCTGTGCTCTCCCTTCTCCACCCCCGCCCCCAGCAAAGTGCGTAGGAACCGGCCCTGGCACCCTCCTCCGGCCTAGGTCTCCCCCTCCTAGCCTCCATACACAGATGCCCCCAGGTCTACCGGGACTAGGCTTCCCAGGAGCTGCCCGAAGGCAATTCCACACCCCATCACATCCCCTCCTGCCACCTTGTCAAGCGCCCCCTTCCAGGCTGGACCTCGGTCACTTCCAAGTTTGAGACCCGGATGGAGGCAGAGAAGGAAGGGATTGGGCAAGGAGAAGCCCCCTCCCCTGTTTGGTGGGGGGAGGGGGACACGAGAATGACAACGCGGGTCTAAGTACCCATCGAAGGATAGCCAGGCCCAGCTCTACTACGCTGTCTCCCAGACCACAGAGGGTGTGAGCGGAAAACAATCAGGCCACCAGATCAGTATCCTGCACACCTAGCCCCAATTTCTGTTGTTTTCTCGACCCCTGGAAAGAGAATCTTGACTTCAGAATGTGGGGTTTTCCTATTTTCCTCCTCTAGGCCACAAAGTCAGCAGTTAACCACCAAACCAAAGATTAATAAAATCAACTATGTTTTCTATGTGACTGGAGCCTTTCAGCCCAAGGGGGCGAGGGAACCTGGAGCAGGCGCTGTTTGGGGATCCCTCACAAGAACCTAGTTGGCCTGGCCAGGACTTTGGCGTAGCCTGGGGTAAGGGCTCGCTTGTCCTCTCCCGGGAGCCCTAGTCTGTGCCCAGCTGGTGACTTGCAAGCCGGAAAGCCAGATTGGGGTACCCATCGTTCCTCGAGCTCCTCCTGAAAATGATTCCTTCCAGAGGCCCCTCTCAACCCGGGCGCAGCTTCCAAGTCCCTCGGATGAAGTGACTCCCTCTGCGATCGGAGAAGGGGACCGGATGGGCACCTGGGAAGGTAGCTGGCCAGCCTAGGGGGCAGGGTCCCGCGTGCCAGCGGGGAGGAAGAGAGCACTCAGGAGGACCGGTTTCCTGGAGTTGACTCTACGCCCTAAAGGAGGGCTGGGCGGACTGGGGCCGGGTTGGGCGTGGGTAGCCACGGGCCGGGCTCAGGAAGGCCACGGCTGGGCATAGAGCGGGCCGGACTCGGGGTGGGGAGGGGAAGGCTCCCCCCGCGCCCCAGCGCAGGTCTGCGCCGAGCTGAGCCCAACTCTAGCCGCCATGACGTCACGCGGGTCGGGCAGCCAATGAGGACCGCGCTGGCATGGATATTAAGGAAAGTTAGCGCCTGCCTGAGCACCCTCTTTTCTTATCATTGACATTTAAACTCTGGGGCAGGTCCTCGCGTAGAACGCGGCTGTCAGATCTGCCACTTCCCCTGCCGAGCGGCGGTGAGACGTGTGGGAACCCGCGCCGCCAGGCTCACCTGCCTCCCCGCCCTCCGCTCCCAGGTAACCGCCCAGGCTCCGGCCCCGGTCCGGCTCGGGGCCCGCGCCGCCTCTCCGCTGCCTGCGACGGGTCCCCCAAATCCAAGCCTACCTCCAAGGAGCCCAGGGGCTTGACTTTTGCTTTTAAAAGGAGGCATTGCAAAGGTGGATTTGGTGAGGGCGGGATAGTATGGGGGACGGGGGTCTTGTCTTTGCCGAGCGAGATTTTCTGCAAAAGTAGCAAAATGTTCCAGTTCCCAGAGTGGACTTCTAGTTGGGTGCTGAGCTGGGGGGGGGGGGGAAGGGGCGGGGAGAGGGAGCCGGGGATCTGCTGCTGCTGTCTGCAGAAGTCGCTCGCAACCGTGAGAAATGCAGGAGGGGATGCAGTTTGCACCCAGAACTCCCCGGAATCGCAGTTCACGACACGCACTCGTGAAGTCCCCACCAAAGCCCGGAGCGCGGGGAAATGCCCCGCCGCGGGTCGGGCGGAGAGCAACAAAAGTTTCCAGCGGTTGCAAAGTGTAGATAGTTGGACCGAAACAAAGTCTTAGAGATGGGAGTTCGTTTCTCAGAAGGGAGCGGAGGACGAAAGAATGCTGCCCGCAGAGCTGGGCAGCGCGTAAAGCCCCAGCGTGTGATTTGAGCTTCACTTCGGAAGACCTAATAATTAGCGATTCTCACTGAGCTAGAACGCGGGCTCGGGTTACCGCGGGCGCTGCGCTCGCAGTCTCGGTGGGAAGCTTGTGGGCGCCAGGGGAGCCTGGCCGCTGAGCGCCGGGGAGAGCAGCGCCGGGCCACTCTCCTGCCCCGGGACGGCCCAAGCCGGGTGCCAGAAGTTTCTCCGAAGTGGGTCAGGGAAGGGCCCACCCCAGACTCAGACTAACCGGTGGTTCCGCGGAGCGAAAGTTCCGAAAGTCCAACCCCAAGCGGCCGCAGACTCCAAAGCGGGCTTAGGCAGGGCACAGGGGCGCTGGCCCGGGAGGCCTCTGCCTCTGCCTCAGGCCCGGGCTCGCCCCTCGCTCCCACTCGTGCCCTGGCTCCCCCTCTCTAGACTTTCGGGGGGCACCTTCGGAGGACGTTTGTACCTCAGGCACCTGTGACAGGTGCTTGGGATCACTGCCCAACTGGGAGCGGTGGCCGCCCGTGCCCACCTTGCCTGGGAAGCAGCAGAGCGAGAGAAGTGGCCAACTGGCCGTGCGCCTTACCTGGGCCTGGGTCCTCTCCTTCACGGTTTCCTTTCCCCGGAGCTGGGCGGCAAGCAGGTTGCCCGCTTCGCAGTGGGAAGTGGACCTTCTCCTCCAGTCATAAATCAAACCCAGTCATCCTCGGGCCTCCTCCCTCATTAGAGATGTTTATTGGAGATCGTGTTTATTCGGCTGTCACGGCGAGAAAACGCAGTGACATAATTACCTCTGACCAGAGTCCTCTCCCCGCGCCCAGGGCGAGCTGGGGACCTCCTCTGTCGCCTTCTCACTCCCGTGCCCTCCTTAATCGGAGGGCGTATGTGGTTGCCTTGTCCTTTTTTCTCAGACCCTCTCATATAATTTGGATTATTGAATGAGTTACTATTCAGATTTCCCCAGGGCCTGGGCGTTTATTTATTTATTTTAGAATCTGAAAGGAAAACCGAAGGAACCTAACACCCCTCCAGGGCAGAAGGGGGCAGCGCGGGAGAGACGGAAGGAGAGTCCCTCTCGCTGCGCTGCGCAAACTTTCCGGCCCGCCCGGCTGCTGCGCGCGGGGCCCAGACGCCACCCGGCGCCAGAGGCGGCCTGAGCAGCGGGGAGCTGACAGGGAGGGATGGATGCCGCTATTGGTGGTGCTGTTTGTTGTTTTATTTTGCATTCTTTCTCCTCTCCGGAGCAATCTCAGACTTCAGGGCCCCAGGTCGAGGATTCTTAAACTCCCCCGGCGGAACTCCGCGAAGCCAACCCGCAGCTTCTCCCCCGCCTCTAGTCCCTCGGCTATCCCCGGCTTCGATTCCCTCCCCCGACCCCGACCCTCCCACCTCCACCCCTCCCCCACTAGCCAGGTTTGTAAGTCACCGTCTAGGAGTCAGAGTTAGAAAGTGATGAAAAGCGCCGAATTGTTCTCTAATTGAAAATACTTTTTTTTTTTTTTTTTTTTGGTGACCGCACCGACAAATATCTGGGATCCCGGCTTTTGATCCCTCGCTGCCGCCTCTGTCTCCAATCGCTAATAAAACTCGCATTGAGCCCCTTAGTGCCTTGATTAACAGGCAGATTAACTCTTACTGGGGTGGGGAACAGCTTGTCCCAATCAATGTCATTTTAAAAGCCCGATTCGCTTAGCTCCGGTTCCCTGGCTGCTCGAGCGAGCCAGCCATGACATTTGCTCCCTCCCCTTTCCCCAGCCTCAAATCCCCCAGCAGAGCCCCCAGTTCCCAGCCCGCTTGTTCCCTGCTTCACTCCAGGACAAATTGCAGGACTCAGTCCCTGGACTTTAAAATAAACAGCTGTTTTAAGAGGGAATCTCCATGGAGAAAGGACTGAGATGGCCTTGGCTTGCTTTTCGTTTAACGCTGAACTCTTACCTCTGGAGGGAGGAGGTTACAGGCAAAGGAGAAATGGGGAACCGTGCAGGGTGACGAAATGGAAAGCAAACTTTCCTGAGAATCTTATTTGCAAAAATCAGAGAGTACCACTGCTTTTCAAGTGTTCCACACACCAGGAGTTTTAAACCTGGTCCCTATCTAGACAATAGCTTGTAGAGTCACCGAAGCAAAGGCTTGGGAGTCCCACCTGCGTGCAGGCTGTAGGGATCTCTTCGCTGGGAGACCCCGTTGGACAATGCTTTTTTAAAAGTATTTTTCCCGCGGAGAGTGGGGGGAGGAGAGAAAGAGAGACTCCTGCAGCCTAATGTGAATGAAAGAAGACTGAACCCAGAGACCGCCCTGACACACTTGTCATTTGACAGGAGGCAAGAAAGGGCGAGAACATCGCGGCTTTCCCCGAGCCCAGCGTGGCCACAGCCTGGAGGCACCACCCTGCAGGCTCCCGGCTCTCCTTGGCTTTCCAGTGCTCTGGGCTCGGGAGGCTGCTGGGTGAGCTGGAAACCCGCAGGTTGCTGGAGAAAGGAGAGAGAGAAAGACCCCGAGTGGAGGAGGCACCCCGAACTGGGCAGCAAGGGTGGGCACCTTAGCCTTTTGTGCTGGTTTGCCCTGATTCATCAGCTAAGGTATCCTGGGAACCCACTTTCCTAGGGCCTGCAGAGACAGAGTCGTTTGAGGCTCTGCTAAGTGAGCAGGTGTCTGCGGAGACTTTCCTCCTTCAAAGAAAAGCTCCTCTCTACCCATGCCTGCGCGCCAGCACCGTGCCTCTGCTTGGCGGTGGAAAGCGGCAGTTCAGAGGTGTTGCAACACCGGGTGGGAGACTCTTGGTTCTGAAGCCGGGAGCCGAAAGCACATTCCTCAAGAACCGGACACGTCTTTGCCTTGCCAGAGGCCGGCTCTGGACCGAAAACCTGGGGAGTGGGTACAGGCAAATGCCAGGGGCCGCTGGGGGTGAGATGCTGCCCGATCTCACCCTTAGGCGCCAACGCTGGCCAGAGGCTCAGGGCACTCTCTGGTGAGCAGCGGTCCCCCAGCGTGACTCCCTCGGCACAGATAGCCTCCCCTACCGGGTGGGATGACCCCAGCGGCCCCTGCAGGAACAGGCCGAAAAGACGTCCCTCTCGGGCGCCAAAGGGCGGGGGGAGCGGGAGTACCTGGCGAGAGGCGGGAAAAGGCGACACAGAAACGGAAGGCGTGATTTCCCCGCCCTGGAGGGCAGCAAGTGGGCCTCGATCCTGTTGGAAGTCGCAATTAAAATGGCGACCTGAGAGTTGTCTCAATTTTACATACACCTCTGGCCCTGGCGTGCTGCACCTCGGTCTCAGCTCCGCAACCGGCCACGCTGCCACCAGAACAGGTACTTGGCAGAGGGCGAGAGGTGCCCCACCAAGTAGAACAGCACTCCCACCCTCCTCGAGATTCCAGAGACTCTCTCCCTCCAGGGAGAACAGGAAATCTCGCTCTCCACCCCTCTCTCCTTAAACTTTGAAAACTCTGCCTCCCTCCGGGATGGGCTCCCCCCGCCCAAAATATTGACACATCGGAAGCAGCCAAGTCCTTTTTGTTTCTTGTTTGTGCAGAGGTTTTACCAAGAGTCCTTCCCTAGCCCCCACCCCCACCCAATGACGTCAGTGGCATTCACTCCCGGCTCCTTGCCTGTTATGATTTTTTGTTGTTAAAACTTTTCTCCGAGGTGAGGTGGGGGTTGAGGGGTGGGAGAAGGAGCTAATTCAAAGAGCCAGTGCCCTGGGGGGAAATAGCAACAAGATTATGGCGGCTTCTTTCCGTGGCAAAGCTTAAGAAGGTGCTAATCCACTCGGTCGCTAATTGAAAGGTTGTAAAAATGATATTCGCCTCCAGTTCGGACAGTCTCTGGCCTCTCTCTCCCCCACTCTTGCTTATGCCCAATGGACTTGAGTTCAAGCTTCTTTAACACTTGTTTGAGAAGTAAAAAGGAAGAGAAAAAGAACGCAGATTCCTGCTGGTCTGGGACCTGAGCCCGCTGCCCCACTTCCCGGGATCCTCTGAAAGTCGCGGTCCTACGAATTCTCGTACAGGAGGCCGCTGACCCCAGCTCCTGGCACCACCTCCTTTGCTTCTGGCCTGGCTTTTCTTCCCGCTCTGAGTGCTCCTGGGCCACAGGAAGGGCCATCCGCAGGCGGAGATGGTCAGCCGGTTGTGCAAGCCCAAGCCTGGTCCGGTTGGAGGAGGCCTCCGTTTCTCCGGAGCTCTGCACCGGCTCCTTGGTCGCGGCATTAGTGGGTCCAGGTTGGGGACGACAGTGTGAGGCCCACACTAGGCCAGCGGCCCAAGGCAGCCTGCAACGTGGTCCTCCTGGTTCCAGCTCCCAGGATCGGCTGCCCCATCACCTGTCAGCGGCGAGTTCAGGGTGCACAGATTTTGGTGGTGAGCTCTGACTTTCAGCACTTTTCGTAAGTCAAGAGGAGTCAAGTGTACCCGGCGTGGCTTCATTTCAGCCTCCCTGCCTCAGCTATGCCATCCCCATTCTCCTTTGCTGGGTCCTGGGGTGTGTCCCCCATCCCAAACCTTCCACCTCCCCTGCGACTTGGCCAGCGAGCTCCGAGGTAACTCCAGACTTCGCGGGACCAGACAGCCGCTCCCTCCCCTGTCACCTTAACTGCGTGCGCCAAGGGGCGCCTTTGGAGTGTACTGAGGTGTGTCCTAATCGTCCGGCATTCAACAAATGGACTTCTGGTGTGTGGTCAGAAGAGAAAAGCCATTTGCTTACTTTCCTCCCCGTTTTCTGGCAACAGCTGAAGGGGAGCTGCCTCCTGGGACTGAGCAGACCCTGGAGAAGGAATTGCGGTGTGGAGACACACGCATCGCACACAGATAACCAGTGGAACACATCGACACACGCTGACACACGGACATCGCTGGCGAGGACACACACACAAGACTCTCCCCCAGCATTGGTCATCTTCCTCCACCCCAGGCCTCCACCACCCCTCCTCCCCTCTCATCTCCCCCTCGAGTCCCCTCCTCTCAGGCTCCTGGAAAAGCAGCCGCACTTAGTCAACAAATGGCACGTGGGAGAAGTTGGTGAGTGTTTGGTAAGGACTCTTCAGGGCTTTTCACAAGAACCCTCTGTACACAAAGTAAGTGGCGTGTTTGCTCGGGCCTCTCCAGCCCCGGCTGTGCCTCCGCTCCGCTGCGCACCGCGGCTTCCGAAAGGAGAAAGGACTGAAGAAAGGGCCGGGGGAGCAAGAGTGGGGGAGTGGGCAGGCCCAGAGGCCTGGACTAGGGAGGCCGCCGGGCCTCGCCGAGTTCCCAGCCAGGCGGCCTCCTCTCGGCCTAGGCTTCGCCTCGGCCTCCGCCGGAGTGTTGCTGCCGGGACCCAGTGCCGTTCACGCCCCTTTCCTCTTCTCGTTCCCTGCGGCCAGGTGGGCAAAGGCGCGGCCGCCTCTGTGCTCCGCGTCCCAGCGCCCAGGCGGGGATGAGGTAGGGCGGGAGGGGAGGGCGGGCGGGGGCGGGGCGGCAGGCCACGCTGCGCTGGAGTTGGCAAGAAAGGGCTGCGAGAAGCTGCAGAAACTTGCTCCCTCCACGACCTGGGAGTCCCGCGCCCAGCTTAGGGGGAGTGGGGAGGGGGGCGCGACCCGCCGCCCAGCGGCCTTCTCTCGACCCCTCAAGTTCGTGGCCACAGTGCGGGCAGCGCTGACTCCCGGAGCGCTCGGAGCCTAGAGATGTCGGCGAGCGCCAGCTCCAGAGCCCGGGCTCGGGGGCCCAGCGCCGGGGAGAGAAGCCGGGACCCACCATCCGAGCCGAAAACAAGTGTATTCATATTCAAACAAACGGACCAATTGCACCAGGCGGGGAGAGGGAGCATCCAATCGGCTGGCGCGAGGCCCCGGCGCTGCTTTGCATAAAGCAATATTTTGTGTGGGAGCGAGCGGAGCATTTGCATGTTGCGGAGTGATTAGTGGGTTTGAAAAGCGAACCGTGGCTCGGCCTCATTTCCCGCTCTGGTTCAGGCGCAGGAGGAAGTGTTTTGCTGGAGGATGATGACAGAGGTCAGGCTTCGCTAATGGGCCAGTGAGGAGCGGTGGAGGCGAGGCCGGGCGCCGGCACACACACATTAACACACTTGAGCCATCACCAATCAGCATAGGTGTGCTGGCTGCAGCCACTTCCCTCACCCACACTCTTTATCTCTCACTCTCCAGCCGCTGACAGCCCATTTTATTGTCAATCTCTGTCTCCTTCCCAGGGATCTGAGAATTGCTCTCACACACCAAACCAGCAGCGTCCGTGGAGAAAACTCTCACCAGCAACTCCTTTAAAACACCGTCATTGCAAACCATTGTGGTCTTTAAGCAACAACAACAGCAAAAAACCCCCAACCAACCAAAACTCTTGACAGGAGAGCTTTGACGAGAGAGGATGCCTCATAAAGGTGAGTCCGCTTCTTTCTTCTTGCTTCATTTTTATTGCAGTATTCAGGCAGGTCTCCCCTTTCCTCTCTCCTTCCTTCCTCCCTCTGGCCGGTCCCCTCCCCCACTGCTACGCCGGGAGAGTTGGGCCGGAGAAGTTTCCACGCAGGAGCCCAAACTTTCTACTTCCAGCGAAAGCCCGCGTCGGAGGGCGACAGCCGGCGAGCGGGAGCGGCGCAGGGCTCGGGGCAGGCGGCCGGCTCAGTCCCAGCGCCAGCACGAGCTAGGCTCGCTGGAAGAACCGAGGCTCCGGGCGCAGCAGCAGCCGCGGCTCCCGACCCCAACGTCGCCAAATGCCCCCGGCCGGCGGCAGAGGACGAAGAGGCTCTGCGGTGCCCCAGGCCCGGGAACGGCTTCGGAGACCCGGCTCCGCCGGCTGCTTTGTCCAGCCGAGGGCCCAGCGAGCGCGCACGGAGCGAGCGTGCGGAGGGAGCGCCCAGGAGCCAGCTCGCCGCGGCGCCGCCCGCCCGCCCTCCGGCTTTGTGCGGCGCTCGGCTCGGGCACCGAAGAGTCCGCGGGCACTCGAGCGCCGAGGGGCACCGCGCCCGCCGACAGTCGGAGCAGAGTCAGTCGGCAAGGAAGCCACACGCTGGAGGCAGAGAGAAAGAGCGAGTGAGCGTGAGCCGGGAAGGAAGCCACCAGGCCAAAGCGGGCGAACGCGCGCTCCGAGGGAGCTCAGAGCCGAGCGGGAGGATTGTCAGCTTCCATCAAGCCCCCAGGCTCTTGCCCCCAAGTTGAGCGTAGAGCTCGGAACTTGAAAACTCTCTACTCCCCAGGCTTCCCCAACCGTCGCCCTCGCCCTGCGAAAGCTGGGGTCTTCCCTATCCTCCAGCTCCCAGCGCTCGGTGGGTATTTTTCCTTGTCTTCCTCTGACAAAGCTGCACCCGGTGTTGCCATTTCAACAAGTTTCGAGGTGGAAAGGTGGATTGCTTTAAAAAAAAAAAAATAATAATCCAAATCTCCTGATTTTTTTCTTTGTGAGGCCTCAAAGAAAAAAAAAAAATCAATATGAAAGCATTGGCTTTCTCCTTCGTCTGATCACATCCTCTCCCAGCTAATTAGTCTGAGTAATTTGAGAGCTTTTCGATTCTAAGACCCCAGGAGGAAAAGTGTCTTTTCAAAGTTCATAAAGTTGTTGCCTCTTTCCTTGTGCAGATTTTCTCAGTCTCCCTGGATCATAATAGCCCTGAATTTTAGCAAGTGTAATTGGGGGGAAATGGAGTTGAATTTCAAGTGGAAATGCTTTCTTTTTCGAGTGCTTAAACCCGGCCCTCCAGTCATGAGTGATTTCTAGAAAGTTTAAAAACAAAGTGAACGTGGTTTCTCCCCCTGCCCCCCCCCCCCCATCCTCTCTAAAGCTTCCTAAGCCATTTTGGACGTTTAACTCGAACTTGGGAAGATTTGAGGAGGGGGCAGGAGCAGAAAATGAAATGAAAAGCAAAGAGCTTGAAAGCCTGGTGAGTTTACCAAGGAGAAATAATAGTTGTTGCCGTTGACATTACATTTTTCATAGCCAGCGACCTTTGCAAATGTCTGAAGGCAATTTGATAAGTTGTTATCTTATTTGGCCCTAGAGAGTGAAACTTTGTCATCTTAATTGCTAATTACTCTTTGGCTGGGGGCCGGTAGGGCCGAAAGTGAGCTCTCCCCTTCACCCCAGCTGAGGAGTTTGGGATGGATTTTGAGAATTAAGTGATTAAAACCACTGCATTTGAAAGCAGAGGCTTGAGTCCGGGATGGGGGTGGCAGTGGCCCAGTGGTCTAGAGGACTGAGGCCCCATTGGACTCTGAGGTGTCGGGAGACTCTTTCTTTCCCCGAGTGAGTCTCTGACTGGACTAGGGCTGTAGAAAGCCCTGGGCTGAGCTGTGGGGCCGGGGGGGGGGGGGGGGGGGGTTCTGGCTGCAATTGGGGTTCTAGCCTCCCTGTCCACGACTGCTTCCGGGTGTCCGCGTGGCCAGCTTCCCGGGTTGCTTTTGCACTAAGTTTTAACGATCACTTAAGTAATTAAATAGCTTCTTAGCTGAGATCGAGGTGGGAATGGAGCAGAACTGGAACTTGAAATGCTTCCACCTTCCTGGTTGCCTCAAAAATTAATCGGGTGGGCCTCTCTGGAATCAGCTAGTGAATTTTTTTTTTTTAATGGCTTCAAAAATGTCTGGGCCAGGATGGGGGCATTCAGTTGTGGCTGAGTCCAGTGTGGGTTACAGAGAGGAGTTCAGGAAGTTTTACCCGTTCTAGGAGAATTCCACTTCCCCTCTCCCTGGCCACGACTACTTTGCAGTTTCAGAGTCCCACTTTGAGGTGGGGGAGGCACATTCTTCAAGAAGTTGGGGTTTCTGCCCGTCCTGGATCTGACTGTGGTTGTGGGGACTGAGAGACAGGAGGAAGGCCCTCGGAGCCAACCCAGCTAGAGGTAACTAGGTAGCCCTCTGCTGTCTCCAGTATTTACCAGGCCACATTCGGAAGCTGGGAAAATTCCTCCTCTTAAGTTTATTTTTATGGATTTAAGCTGCCTCCCAGCTAGTTAATAAATTAGACCATGAATGGCCTTAAAGAGAAAAAATGTACTTCTTGGAATTCTTTGCTTGTAGGCAGGCAAGATTAATAATCACAATAAGCAAAACAGAAAAAAAGAACGAATATTTTAGTTTTTTTAAACGGAGAAATAATGCTGTGACTATTTAATTATTTTACCTCTTTTTTTTTTTTTTTTTTGCAAACCTCTTGAATAGGTTCTTTATTGTAACTCTCTCTTCCCAATTGAGCTCCCCACGGTGCCGTTGTATCTTTTTACAGCCCCTAACAACTCACACCAGTAACACAATTACCTCCAGATATTTATAACAAGAAATTACTTTTCTATTTTCTCCCCCCCCCTTCTTTTTAGGGCAAGGCAGGGAGGGGGTGGTGGAGGGCGAACCTTGGGGGACCCGCGCTGGGTCAGGACTTACAAAGCTAGAAGTGTCCCTCTGTTCCCTTTGTGAGTTGGTGGGTTGTTGGTACATTTGGTTGGAAGCTGTGTTGCTGGTTAGGGAGACTCGTTTTTGCTCTTTGGGTTTGGGGAGAGCTGGAGAATAGAAGCCATTGTTCGCTGTCTGTAGGCTTTGTCGACCACGCTCACCCCCTCCTGTTCGTACTTTTTAAAGCAGTGAGGCGAGGTAGACAGCGTGTGTCACAGTACAGTAAAAGGGGGGAAGATCTAAACACCAAAAGAGAAGTTAATCACAATAAGTGAGGTTTGGGGGGGAAAAGTTGGGCTCGCTACTTTCAAAGTCCCAGAAAGGCTGGGAGGTGGGTGGAGTGGGGGCCTGGCTGGGAAGCTTTGAGGGAGAGAGTGGAAGATGAAGGGGTAGCCAGAGAGTTGGGTGCTGGGGGCCTTGGGGGAACTCCGGTGGTGAAACTCCTTAAGGAAGGAGTATGGGCTCTGCAGTCCTTCTGATCTGCCCCAGCCTGCACCTCAGGCACCCTGAAGTTTAGAGATCCTCCTCCCCTCACCTCTAAACTTCAGGTATTAGTCTTTGGCCTCTGTTCCTAACGCCACTGTGTCTCTTGTTCTCCCCTTTCCCTTTAACTGATTCTTGATATTTTTGCAAAATGGTTCCCTGACTTGTCAGATTCTCCAGTTCTCCCAAGCCAGGCCAGAGCAGCCACTTTTAAAAGGTGGGGACTTCTGCAAGAGAGGCAGCTGGAAATGTGGTTGTAACTCTGGGATTTAGGGTTTTAGGGTAGTTTGAGCCCTAGATGCATGTTTTGTTTTGTTGTGTTTTTCTGAGAGTGTGGCTCTGAGAGCCCATGGGCCTATGCTTTTGAGCCACAGTTTGACATACCTTTCTCTCCTTTTGTTTTGTCTTAGGGGGAAGACTTTAACTAGGGGTGCGCAGATGTGTGAGACCTTTTATTGTAAGAGCGGACAGACATCCCAGATTTCAGGCAAGTTCTGTGGTGGCTGCTTTGGGTTCCAAAACCTGAAAGAGTCAGAAATACTTCTTCATTGTTGTTCACATGGAAGAAGAAGAAAAAAAAAATCGAAATTGGGTCATTTCTTCTGATTCAAGAGTGAACTACTAGGGGGTTTGGGGAAAACAGTTTGGGAATATTGGAGTATTTTATTTGTAACCCAAAGGGTAGATTTTGCATGCACTGGAGGGCAGAGGTGGATGCCCCTCAGATGGCCCCAAGCGATTGAGTGGATCATTTCCTCAAGAAGGGGCATTCTGCTGTCCTGGCTCCAGGTCATCCTCTGTTGGGAGGTAGGCCTACCTGGCGTGGGCCCAGGATTAACGCCTATGTTCTTGCTAACAGAGCCCCCTATTCGAACCCCGTGGGATCCCGTGGCCCCCAGCCAGCGCCAGCATGCAGAACAGTAAGTGCCTCTGGTCTTTCTCAGACTTTGGGCTGGGGACGAGCGGACCGGCGGGTCAGGGGAGGGCGCAGAGGTTCGCAGTGTCCACGCTGGCCAGGCCGTCTGGCGCGAGGGAAGAGGCCCGGGGACCTGAGGCAGCTGCGCCCCCCTTCGCGCTCGGCAACCCGAGAGGGGAGGACATTTGCTCTGCTGTTCTCGCTCCTGGAAGAACAGGGGCTGGGCCCTTCAGAACAGCCCGCTAGAGTTTACGAAGCTGAGGTAGAGAAACCCCATCCCCCCCCCCCAAATCCTGTAACTCACACCCCCCTCCCCGCCCCTGCCCGGGCTCTGACCCCAGAGAGAGAGGCTGGGCTGAACAGGGCGGGGCGGAGGCTTCTCCTAGTTGCGCGAGGAGAAGGAGGCCCCTTTGGGTTTAGCCAAGACTGAATGTCTCCGCCATCCGGGCGGGGTGGGGTGGGGGGCTCCCCTCCCCCAGTCACTCTCAGGACAGCTCCTCCCCTCCCCCACCCCAGCTTTGGGCCTAGAAGGCAAAGGGAGCGGGGCACCCTGGCCTGCGGTGGGGGGTGGGAGGGGAGGGTCGGGGGAGGTGGTAAACTGGGACCTTGGGGCTGTTACTGGCCAGAGCAGGTTTACTGGGTCTGGGAAGAGAGTGGGTATCGAGCCTTGGAGCTGGAGAAGCCCTGCCCTGGTGGGCTATGCGGGTTCTGATCGTTCCAGGCCCGCAGTGCCTTTGATTCCCCGTTCCTGTGCCTCCCATCCTCTCTCTGCCCAGGCCCCTTGGGCCCCAGCCCACCTTCCCGCTCAGTCCGCGGGTGCTGGTATGTGGCAGGGCTAGTCTGGAGCCCGGGCCTGGGAGCCTGGAGACCCAGTGAAACTAGGCCTGGGTTGTGAGGTGCAGAGTCTGGACGCGATTTAAGGGTTCAGCTGTGGTAGGAGTGCGGAAAGGCCTGTCTTCTAGCAACCTTCCCTTGGCGAACTGCAGGCTTCGGAGGGTCTCCAATGCCCGATCCATGTGTCCTGGAAGCGCTAGCCGCCCCAGGTGCTTCCGCGGCTGGCGGGCGCGAAGCGCACGAGGGGACTCAAAGGTGGCGAGCTTTAGGGCGAGTTAGTTGTGCGGAACCTGCCAGGCCCGGGAGGGACCCTCCTTGGCGAGGCAAGGGCTTCTGCCCACCTCTCCTGGCTGCTGGGTTCTCGCCCTGCAGCTCAGCCTCCCCAGCCGTAGGCTCTCGGGCCGGTCCCAGCCGGGGCGCGCGGCTCTGAGCGTTTGCCGCTGCGGCCTGGCTGGCAGGCCCCGAGGGGCGCGGGGTCGCGGGCCGGCCTGCAGGGCTTTGTGCCGCTCGCTCCCGGGTGTGCGCGAGGCGCAGAGCATCCAAATTGACACCATATGTTTTCCTATTAGATGCTTCGCGGTCGAATTCTAGGCGCATAATCATCGCCACTGGGCGAGAGCTCCAGCCGTCCCCAGGGAAGGGACACAATGATTGAGGCTTAACCTCTGAAGGGGAACTGAGAGCGGCGCTTCCTCGCTGCCTTTTCGACGCTGGCAGAGGCAACCTGGCCCTGGCGTCCCCTGGGCGAGCACCGAGCACCGGCCGGCGGTGGCTGCGGAGGTGGCCGGCCCGCTAGTTTTTGCAATGGGGGGAGAAGGAGGGAAGTCTCGGATTAGGCGGCCTCACACACCTTGGCAGGCATAGATTGGGAATTGCCCAGGCTGTGCGTGAAGTTGGAAAGTCTTCCTCGGTCTCTCTCTGGGACAGCCTTTCGCTTCCCGGGAAGGCTCCCTTTGCCCAAAGGGAAGGCTCCGCAGCTGGAGCAGTAGATTGGTCTTGGGAGGCAAAGGAAGGCAATAAAGGGAATTTAGGAGAAACCGGAAGCGGGGACTAGGCCTCGCTCTGTTGGAGAAGCGGTGTCCCCGAGATGTCCCCGCTCGCGCTGGGCCCGGCCGGAGCCCAGATCCCCCAAACGCCTGTCACTTCTCATCGAGTTGAGGCTCTGCCCCCGCCCCCGTCGGTGAGGGCCCCCCCTCCGCCCCAAGCCTTTGGCTACCCTGAAAACGCGGCTCCCCTCGAAGGGGAAACGAGTGCAGTTCAATCTCGTCTGAGTGATCTACAAATAGGGACGGAAAGGGTCGTTTTATCACGGTCCCGTTTGTCGTGACGATGCAATTTCCCGGAGCGGAGCACTGTCACAAAGTGACAAGGCTGCCACAAGCGCCCCGACTGATCTTTTCAATTAGCCTTCCATGCATGATCCGGAGCGACTTCCGCCTATTTCCAGAAATTAAGCTCAAACTTGACGTGCAGCTAGTTTTATTTTAAAGACAAATGTCAGAGAGGCTCATCATATTTTCCCCCCTCTTCTATATTTGGAGCTTATTTATTGCTAAGAAGCTCAGGCTCCTGGAGTCAATTTATCAGAGGCTCCAAGGAGAAGAGAGAAGAGGAGAGGAGAGAGCAGGGAGCTGAGCAGGGAGCCACGTCTTCTCCTGGAAGGGCTGCTCTCTAGAGTCGGGGCTGCAGGTTGGAGATTTTTAAGGAAGTGGAAATTGGCAATTGGCTTTATTTGTGTGCCTGTGGTTACTGGGGAGGGGGCTACTGAGAGGTGCTAACTCCCTTCCTCTATTCTCTGAGATTAGACAATGGGGGTGAGGTTGTGAGAATAACAAGATAAAGGAGGGCTAGAAGACACTGTGGTGTGCTCCTTTCTTTTTCCTGTCACTTTTTGCTAATATCTGTGCTTGGCTGTGTGGAAGGCCGAGGTTAGCAGCGGAAGTAAAGCAAGCTGTGGCCGGTGCGAATGGACTCCAGGCTCTCGGCCCCTCTGCTGCAAGCCGAACTACTTTGTGTTTGGAGTCGATCTGGGGCTCTGGACTGGATGCGCAGGTTGGGGTTCACCAGCCACAGATTTGCTGCTCTGGTTCTTCTCTACTCCCTTCCCATCTCTTCATATATATATGTATATATATATGTAATGTAACGTAACGTAATAGATATACACGTAATTTTTTTTCAACTCTGGTGATTGTGCCTTCGCCAAAGTTTGGAGTGTGACAGCAAACGTTTCTGGACTCTGGAGTCCAAGGGAATGCTGAAGAGCTGTAGGATTTGCTATCACAGTTCCAACAATGCAGAGACCTTGGAGACTGAGTGTGGGTTCCGTAGGACGCACGTTCTGCCGTGACATTCAGAAGGGATCTTTGGGAGGATATTTTTTGGAAGACTGTTTGCACCTTGTGGGTTCAGAGGCTGGCTGGGATGTTTATGAAGAGGGGCAAGTGGGCTGGGGCACGGCAGGAGTGAGAGCGGGAGTGAGGTGCGTGTGTTCTTGCTCACTGGCAGGTGTCTGCATGGTGCTCCTGCAGTCGGGGGGCAGGAGCACGGCTGTGCTGGGCTGGGCTGCCTGCTGCCCTGCGTGGTTGCGTGGTCCCATTGTCGTTTTTGATCGATAGCAGGGACCCGATTGCTGAGCTTGGCATGCTCTGGCAGGGAGCTGAGGATGCATTGTGGTTGTCTTCTCTTCCTCTTCCTCGTCTTCTCCTTCCTCTGCCTTCTCCTCTTTCTCTTTACTCCTCTTCCTCTCCTCTCCTCCTTGCTCTGCTCTCCTCTCCTCTCCTCTCCCTTTTCCTCAGGTCACAGCGGAGTGAATCAGCTCGGTGGTGTCTTTGTCAACGGGCGGCCACTGCCGGACTCCACCCGGCAGAAGATCGTAGAGCTAGCTCACAGCGGGGCCCGGCCGTGCGACATTTCCCGAATTCTGCAGGTGATCCTCCCGGCGCCGCCCCACTCGCCGCCCCCGCGGCCCTCCACTCTCAACGCCCTCTCTTCATTTCTTACTGTAAACGCTGCTAATTATGGACCCCCTCACCCACCCCACCCCAGTCCCTACCCCACTCCCCTGCCATCCCCGCTTTCCCCTTTCCTTCCAACATCCTTCCCTATCTCTTTCAACCTGGGTCAGTCACATAAGATAACTCATCTGCTTAAGGAAAAAAAAAAAATGTGTGTGAATTAAAAAAAAAAAAAACAAGCACCTTTCTCTTTTCATTTGGTAAAAACATTAATTGTGGTAACAGTTTATGAACTATAATAAGCTGAGTTGTATAAACCAGCATAATTTCATTCTCTTTTCCCTCATCCCATGCTCACCTCAGATTTTGAGATATTTGTTTGCATTCTTCATATTCATGAAGAATATATATTGATTTTAAAAGGCAAATGCTATTTACCTCCCTACCTAACTCACATTTACTCAACTGGGCATTTTTTTTTTTAAGGAAAATAAGTACAATTTTAGTTTATTTTCCTCTTTTGCTCATTAAAATATAACACCACTTTAAGCAAGGTCAGCACAAAAAAATTAATCTGACTTCGTTTTGATGCATCTTCAGGCAAATGTTTAAGAAAACAGTTTTTTTAAAAAAACTTTTAAATTAGTTTTTTTTTAGTTCAAACTGTTTGAAAGTATCATCATATTTGTAGTTTTTAGGGCTACAAATGTAATTTTAAGAAAAAAAGCTCTCTACAGTAAGTTCTCATACCATTGAAGGTATATTTTTGTGTTATAGACCCATGCAGATGCAAAAGTCCAAGTGCTGGACAATCAAAACGTAAGCTTGTCATTGTTTAATGCATACTTAAACAATTTTATTTTTGTCTTGAAATTATTAATAATGTGGTTTTCTGTCCACTTCCCCTATGCAGGTGTCCAACGGATGTGTGAGTAAAATTCTGGGCAGGTATTACGAGACTGGCTCCATCAGACCCAGGGCAATCGGTGGTAGTAAACCGAGAGTAGCGACTCCAGAAGTTGTAAGCAAAATAGCCCAGTATAAGCGGGAGTGCCCGTCCATCTTTGCTTGGGAAATCCGAGACAGATTACTGTCCGAGGGGGTCTGTACCAACGATAACATACCAAGTGTAAGTTCACCGATCACATTCCCCCTCCCTGCCCTAAGCCCCATGCTCTTTCCTCTCTACCATCTCTCTCTTCACCTGCCTACCCACCTCCTCCCTACCAGTGTCATTCTGTCTCTGTCCCCTCCCTGCTCCACCTATGTCACCTCTGTATCTGGGGGTGTTGAGAGGAGGACACTGACCTTTTTTTTTGATCTTCTGGAAAATGGGAGTCAAGTGTGGGGAGCTGTTCACCTTATTTGCATGCTGCAAAGTAGAGGGTGGAGGCACTCAGGCAAAGGCCCTTGGATCAAGAAGGAAAATGAAAATGAAAACCAAATTCTAACCTCCTCCAATTCAGACTGCCTGAACCTTCCTTCAGGTGTCAAACATCTACTTCTGCCCTAATATGAAACAAAGTGAAAGAGAGCTCTAAACCAAGTCATAGTCTTTTTTGTGGAAGTCTTTTAACAAAGATTAGGTCACCGCAGACATCCAGCAGCAGTGAAGGAAGAAATGCCCTCTCCATCCCGCATTCTCTGCCCAACCCAGTTTCCACGCCCAAAGTGATGGCTGTCATTCTGTCCAAAATGTCTCTGCAAATCCACCCACTGTCCCAGGATGGCTGGGAGTTTGTTTGATTGTGTGTGTATGTGTGTGTGTGTGTGTGTGTGTTTTAACGTGTTAAGGGTCGTTCTTTAAGAGAGTGGATGTGCTGAATTGGGGACTGAAGATAGGGCAGCTGTCTTCGGGAGACGCTACCATTTGGTTTGATTTTGGTTTGATTTGCAGGTGTCATCAATAAACAGAGTTCTTCGCAACCTGGCTAGCGAAAAGCAACAGATGGGCGCAGACGGCATGTATGATAAACTAAGGATGTTGAACGGGCAGACCGGAAGCTGGGGCACCCGCCCGGGTTGGTATCCGGGGACTTCTGTGCCAGGGCAACCTACGCAAGGTAAAAACCCGAGCACTCACCCTCAAAAGTCTCCATATAGGGAGCCACTTGCCCAACTTCTCCCCCAACTTCTCCCCTCTCCTCACTTCTGTGCTGGAAGAACGTAGTGGAGAGACTCTTTAAAGGCTTGGGACACACTGACTTGCCCTGTATGAGGGTAGTATTTGTTGAACTATCTCATTGGCCTTCGAATTTGAGGGTGGTGGATGTCAGGAGTAGTAAGAATGTGGCTGGTGCGTGTGCGCGCGTAGGTTATGGGCAGGAATATGTGCGTGTGTAAGAGTTAGCTGTGTGGTGCCCTATTCAAATTTGCCATTAAAATGCACGGAGAGCCCCCTTGCTGTAGAAGTGTGACAAGTTAACACACTGACAGACTGCAAGGTAAACATAATTGTATCGTTTTGCTTTTTGCCGTAATTGACAAATTATGTGACTATGAGTAGGGTGCATATGAAAGGGCGAGCAGCGAGATGCAGGGCGGAGCACAGGATAGGGCACTGGAAGTGGTGGGCTCCCAACTCAAACAACCCCATCATCTCTGGTCGGATTCCCTCCGCTTCCCTGGGCCCCCAGTTCGCACCCTCTGTGGGTGGCGACTGCACAGAAGGGTGGGGTGAGGATACTGTGAACCGGCCTGCGGGGTGTCCGGAGCCGCTGGCTGGGGGGGGGGGGGGCTGGGAGGAGAGAAGGAATCTGGACCGTCGCAGGATCTGTGAGAAGGAATGGAGGAAGAGGAGCAGATGGGGGTGGGGTGGGGCCGGTTGGCTTTCCCCTCCCCTACACACCCCGAGGTAGCTTGGTCAAGAATAGGAAACAGTTTACTCCGAAGATTAATCGGTATTTGTTGTCCTTGTGACAAGGAGATAATATGCGGGATAATGGGACGTGGCGTCTCACTCCCCGGAGCACGAGGAAGCCTGGGGGCTCCGGGCCGGGGGCTGCGGCGCGGGGACGCCGACGGGGCTGCCCGCGCGTCAGTGCGCTCCCGGACCCGCTCCGGGTGCCCCGCGCCTCCACGGAGCCGGGCTAGAGAAGGGAAAATCGGTAACAGTATGCGAAGTATCTGGTACAAAGGATGCTTCTGTCACTCGCAAGAATTTGTTATGGGAACAATCCTGTCGCTCTGTAATTGCTCATTAGAGAACGTTTTGTTTCTCATTAAGGCGACATGAATAAGCGTCTAGTTGAAGGAGACAGCTGTAGAAATGTTCCACAAGAGACCTCTGGACACGATTCGGCACCAATTGCCAATTAGACATGTCAGTTTTAAGAGCAGAAAACAATATAGGACGGACACTGGGAAGATAGGGAGCAAAGCGCTCGCTCAGTGTTTCCCAGCGCGGCCGCTGGGCCGGCGGAGGCCTCCTGATGCGCTGGGCCCGGCCTCCCCTGGGCGACCCCGCGGGCCCTCTCGTCGGATCCGGCCCCGACCCGGCGGCCTCCCGGGGTGCGGCGGGCACACCCGAGGAGGCGCTGCCTCCGCTCCGGCCGCAGGCCCAGGCCCACTGCCGCCTGGGATGACAGGGAGTGACAGGGCTGAGTGTAGACGACCACACCCTCACCTGACCTCTGAAACTATTGGAGTCCCACGTGCGCACACTGGACACACCCAAGAGACACCCGAACTTGGCACTCCCCAGCGCCCGCCCCCCAACCCCCAGCAAACCGGAGGTCCTTGTGATCCCTCCCCCGCCGAGGCTGGCCGCCAGGGTCCGAGAACTCTTGGGGAGGGCGCGGGGCGCGGTGGCCGGGTCTGGGAGGGCTGAGCCCAGAGCCTCCACCCCCTCGGTGCCAGGGCTCACGTTAGCTTGGGGCCTAGAGGACGTCCACCCTCCTGCTTCCCAGAGCCCGGACAGAAGCCCAGGGCTGCAGTTTTGCCAGCCCCTCTGTTTCCACCAGAGGTGGCGCCCGATTAGGGCAGCTTTCCGTCCTGGGAAGCTGGAGGGCGGGAAGCGAGAGCCTCACGCAAGGACCCCGTGGTGATGGTTGCGGCGGGAGGTGGCGCTAATTCAGGAGCTTTTAACTTTTAGGCGCCCAGTAGCTGGAGAATTCTGACTCACCAACTGCCAATTCCCCCTCTGGCCCCTTAAGAAACCCACTCGGATGCGGCGACCGCGGGCGCCGACCGCCGCCCCCGCTGCGGGGGCAGGACGCGCCGGGCCACCCGGGCGGGGTCCCGGGCGTGGGGGTGCGGGGAGCTGGTGGCGGGCTTCGGCCGACGCGCCCCGGGAATCCTCCGACCTGTCGGTGCTAAGAAGGCCCCGCTCCCTCCTTCGCCCCCTCTCCCGGCCCAGGAAGCCGTTTTGGGGTTTTAAAGAGTCCATTACTCCAAAAGCATAAGGCGAGGTTAGGTCTCAGAGGGAGACAAATATGGTTTCCATCTGATCAACGCCATGCGGCGGTGAATAAAATCGTGACGACGTGGGCTGACAACAACAAGAGACAACTCTATCCAGCCCCAATTCTCCAGCGATTTGGTGGTTTTAGGGATCACGGAGACACTTTTTCTTATCTCCTCCCCCCCACCCCCACCCCCATAATACCCAGGCCCTCTATAGGATTTAGTCAGTCTCTTTTCAACAGATGCTACAATGTTTTGATCCGCGCTGCAGAGCTGAAGAGGTGCCGCAACCGGGTTGCTATCTTTTCTTGCTTGTTTTCCGCCTCACTGATTAAGACACTAAGAAACTAAGGAATGATTTTATTTCCCAGCGTCTTTTTTTTTTTTCTCCTCTCCTTCTTCCAGGAAACAAATCCTATCCCCAGCGTCAGATGGTCCTGGGGCTGGGATAATGGGAGGCGCTTTCACTCGCCTTCTCACGGATTAGGCTGGAAGGTGGACGGCGCCCATTGAAGGCCCCTTCTTTGCGCGCTCCGAGGGGGCGCCTTTTAAAGAAGATATCTTAATTGTCTGCCACTTAGGTTTATCATTTGGAGAATTTGAGATCCAACTTTTAGTTTTATTTTGTTAAAAGCTTTAAGAGTGGAAGGTAAATCCACTAAAGGGGAGAAAAAGGGGGGCGCCCAATCTAAGAGTGACCTCTCCTTCAGCGCCTGGCTGCGAACAGTTGCTACTTTGAAAGTAGCGAACAAACTTTCAGCGGGGCACGCCCGCTCTGCGGGGTCGTGGAGGGATCCTGCCGCCCCGGGTTTCTCCTGACCGGCCTCTAATTCCGCCCCCCCCCCCCCGCCTCCCCAAAGGGCTCTCTATCCCCATTGACTTCCCCTACCCCTTAAATGTCAGTTCCCAAGTGAGAGCCACGCCTGCGTTCGTGTGTGAGAGACAGCGAGACAGAGAGAGATGGGGGGGAGGAGGGGGGAGGAGAGCGTGCAAATCTCCAAGTTTTAAAATTAGGAAAATGTCAGAGAAGCAAACGAGAGTAGAGAACGCTATCTGCGGGGGTCTTCTGAGGGAAACCTGGGCAGCTTTATCTAATTGGTGAGATCAAATATGCTAGAAAAAGGACTGGGGCGGGCATCAGTGACCTGGCAGGCACAGTCCCCACTCCCGCGAGATAGGATTGCGTTCTCCTCAACGCCCCAGTCCCTAAAGTCGGCTGGTCGGAGATTTTTGTGTTTTCCAAAAAGAATAACCCACAGGCCTAGTTTCTAGTTAACTGGCCAAAAAGGTCTATTTCTAAAGTCTTCCCCGTTCACTGAATCTGAAAATGGGGGGGGGGGGGAACTCTTCTTTTTACTTTGGAAAGTCACCTGGAAACTTGGGGCAGTAAATTAGTACAGACCCTTGTGCTCACACACGTAAGTCCAGCGTCTCCCTCAGCTAAGCAGCCCTCCCCAGACCCCCTACCTCTCTGAAGTAGCGCAAGAAGACCCAAAGTAGAGCCAGTCTATTTAGTGACTGTCTCTCCCTTGTCTTCCTTTTCTCCTTTCTCTCCGTCTCCTTAGACCCTCTTGCCTCTTTTCCCCCTCAGCACTTTTTTCTGTCCTTCTTATACCTTTCTGGTCTCTGTCTCTTTGAAGCCTTCTTTCTTCCTCCATCTTTTTCCGCCCCCTCCTGCCTCCCCTCCAACCCGCCCCCTCGCCCCCATCCTCCCTCCTGTCTCGCTCCTCCACCCCAGACCTGGTCTCCATCCTCCCTGCCTTCCCCATCCGCCCCTCCCACACAAGCCCGCCTGGTCCCCATCCACTTTCCCTGCCTCCCCCCACTCCCTGCTCTGGCCCCCCATCCACCCTCCATCCCCCCAGCCAAGCGCCCTAAATAGCATTGAGGCGCCCGCTCTTCGGACAGTGATTAATGATAGCAGAGCAGAGGGGTTAACACACTTCACTGAAAAGTCTGTTGACTGGGCTTCTTGTAACACAATGTGGCCCGCTGCACGCCTCAAGAGAATCCTTTTGTTGTCCGCGCTCATTGTGGCCTCAAAATTCTGCCCACGAAAGTTTGCCAACGCTCCTGCCCCAGGAGTTTAATAGTTTCCCTTACTCGCGGGGCATTGTGCGGCGCTGAAAAGCAGCCCCTCGCTATTCAAGTGTTGGTGGTCATCTCAATAGATCTCCAAGGGCCCATATGGTGGCCAGTGCCGATGAATCCGCCTGTTTAAATGGGGGAGAAAGTTGGGGTTTTAAAACATTTCAAAGTTCCTGAAAAGATCCCACTAGATCTTGTCACAATTCCCTGAACTCTTTGAAGGCGCTGCCTATTGTCTCCTGGTTATAAATGATATTCCTGGCCAAGTCGATTCCCACCAAGACGCCCCTCCGCCCCCCCCCCAACTGGCCAAATTTCTAGGATTGGGGGGGCAGCCCCTTTTGGTATCCCTTGGGAGCCTCAGGACCTAAGACCCAGGACCCAGTTTGCAGTGGCCCTGGAGGCCCGGTGAGGGCTGAGTCCTCCCTTCAGACAGGCTGTGGCCTCAGGAGCAAGAGGTAAGGCAAGATGCAGCTAGCCCAAGTGTACATCTTGCCGTCCAAGCAGCAAGGGAAAACAATAAAACTTTCCCCTGTTTAATGATAGAAATTACATTAAAAGTGGTGGAAATGCCCTAATTAAAAATGTACCACTTAAATGGTATGCCAAGGACTCAGCTGCAGCATAGCATATTTAGCTAGTTAGTGAACTCTCTACTATTTCTTTTTTAAAATTACACGTTAAAAATTTAAAAGAAATCTTACTTTTCTCTGGTGCAACACATTACAAAGAATGGACAGTCCTTTTATCTAAATATAAAATTCCATTTTCAGCAATTATAGCCTGTTCTTGGTGATGATATAATTACAGCTGTGCTCGTAATAGGTGTCAAGGCAAAGCGCACTCATACAATAGTTGAATAAAACTGCAGAACAATGCGAGCATTTCTAAATTCACAACCTTTAAAATGAAATTGACTGTGCAGAATTCAAATAAAAACTAGATAAATATTTTTTTAAAAAGATTACAAGCTTGGTTTGGTTTCTTAATAGCATTTTCTACAAACCTATCAACATCTAATTGATTAGATCAGGAATTACTGATTATAGATCAGCTGAAATCTTGAACATCACTCTTCTATTTTCCCAACAGAGCTATAGGTAAATAAATTCTGTAGGGAAAGGGAACTGAGCGGGGCATTTGGGACTCAAGGTTAGTTATGAGACCATTTGGATTGGAAACTTCAGTGCTCGTTTTGTTCTTCAAAGACATGTTACTCCGTAATGTCTATATTGTAGAGTCTCTTCCTGACAAAAACAGATAAAAAGATAAAAACTTGATTTAAAAAAAAGAGAAAGAAAGGTAACGTATGTCGCTCATGTCTTTTATTAGGAGACACTTAGTGACCTAGGGAATGTCCTGGTGAGACGGTCAGAATGTACTGTTCTTGGGAGTTTATGGCTCTACCCCGGCTCCAAGTTATTCCAGATTTTGGAGGCTCCAAGTTATTCCAGATTTCTCTTACTGTCCTATTCTTTTTGTTCCAGATGGCTGCCAGCAACAGGAAGGAGGGGGAGAGAATACCAACTCCATCAGTTCCAACGGAGAAGATTCAGATGAGGCCCAAATGCGACTTCAGCTGAAGCGGAAGCTGCAGAGAAATAGAACATCCTTTACCCAAGAGCAAATTGAGGCCCTGGAGAAAGGTGATGGAGTTTTTCAAAGTAGAGAAGCAGTAAATCAAACTAAATGCCCCATCTTCAGTACAAAGAGCTAAATTTAGCCAGGGCCCTTTGCATAGAGGACTGAAAAGGTTTCTTTTTTCTTTCTGCCTTTTTTTTTTTTTTCCCCTGGGCATCTTTTCTGTGTGTGTGTTTTCTTTCTTCTTTTCTTGTACCCGTAATTCAAAGGCTAAGAGTCTGACTTCTCATAAAGAAGAAAATGATGATTTGGCTAATTCAGGCCACAGAAGGGTCCTCGAATGAATGTCATTCCAAAGAAAATTTAACTTGGTTCTGGTGGGATAGCTCTTCCAAGTACAGTCAATCCCTGTGGTAGCAGCATTTTTAAGGGAAGTGGTTGGAGGTGAGAGAAATGGGGAGGTAGGAACCAGCTTGAGCCGGGGCTTGGTTGACACATTTTGTGTAGTTCTGGCACAACATGGAAAACTCAACTTCCTCTTTCAGAGTTTGAGAGAACCCATTATCCGGATGTGTTCGCCCGAGAAAGACTAGCGGCCAAAATCGATCTACCTGAAGCGAGAATACAGGTACCCAGGGGCCCTGGGGTTTCATGCTTTGTGACGCCTGGCATTTGCCCTTTCTGGAGACCGAGGCGCTCCTAAGGAATATTCAGTCTGCTAAATGATTTGCTGCCCCTGGGGGACAGGGCCTGGGGATGGGGAGCAGTGGCGGCACCAGGGGGGAGGTTGCGCTGGGGGTAGGCACAGGCCTGACCTGGTCCATCTGATTTCCAGGTATGGTTTTCTAATCGGAGGGCCAAATGGAGAAGAGAAGAAAAGCTGAGGAACCAGAGAAGACAGGCCAGCAACACGCCCAGTCACATCCCCATCAGCAGTAGCTTCAGCACCAGTGTGTACCAACCGATCCCACAACCCACCACGCCTGGTAACTGGAATATTCATAGTCCTCATAAATGTGCCGCGCCTGTTGCCTCTGACTCGCGGCCTGACTGACTGTGGTGTCCTTCTCCTGCAGTTTCCTCCTTCACCTCTGGCTCCATGCTGGGCCGGACAGACACGGCCCTCACAAACACGTACAGCGCTCTGCCCCCCATGCCCAGCTTCACCATGGCGAATAACCTGCCTATGCAAGTAAGTGAGGCCGCTGACTGCCCGCACGGAGCGGGTGCCTGCGAGGAGTAGTGAGGGGGGGTCGGGGCCTGCGGACCCCCCCGGCCGCGCGCGCCCTGGGGAGCCTTGCTCACCGCGGCGATAGGCTTCACCGGTCAAGTTTTAACAGTCAGTCCAGTCTTTTAGTCGGATCGATGGATTGATGGATTCATGCTCTGAAGAAAACATAAAAACCAAGTTAATCTGCCTTTTGCTCAGAGGGAATGGTAGCTTGATAACGTTGGGTGGGGACGGGGCATGTTTTGGGTACCAGAAAGTGGAAATAATGCTGGCACATTATTTGATAGTAAGGGGTTAGTATATGTAAATTTGGGTTTATATTAATGTGTTCATATTAATGATCACATAACCTGTGTACGCATTTTGGGATATTATTTAGAGTATATGTGATGAACCAGTGAGGAAGGAAAAAAGGATCAGAAATAAGATTTCTATTTGCGTAGCAGGATATACTTTAATATAGAGGAATGGTGAGTTTTCTTTCTATATCTTACAATAAAAAAAGGAATAGAGGTACTTGCTAAAAATTTAGCACGTCTTTGCCGTGAATTACGTAACGAGTTTGTGGCATGCTAGCTGCCTGGAGACGTTGATGGTCTTCACTTGGTATAACAACCTGCCTCTGCTCTCAGTTCTGCTGTGAACGGTTATCAGCTCCTGCATGCATGTGCAAGGCCCGTGCTAGGCTACTAGCCCTCCTGATGGAAGTTGCATAAGGCAGGTGGGGTGGACTACAGCTTTGGGTCTGGATGGATTCTTTATGGGAAAAAAACTGGTCTTCTAGTGGGCCTTCTGTGGTGACTTTGCCAGGACTCCTGTTTGTGCAGTACTTGCAAGATGCCGGATGGCGTGAGATTGGCCAGCCTGAGCCCCTGCTGCAAAGTGCTGGGGTTACACAGATTGTTTACTCACCCCTGAATGTCTTTTGATGAATTTCAACTCCAAATAACAGCAAAATAAACGTTTCATAGTCTTCAGACTAAAATAGGAGCAGCTAGATAGGCAACTTCAGAGGAATTTATTCACATGCTGATTTTTATTGCATCTGGATATTAGTAGCCATAGTGCAATTAATGTATCTGAAGGGATTACCGGCCCATTGGTTGGTATTACTACAACTGCTGTGGAATTTTCCAGAAGTCAGGTTGCCTAGAGGAAATGATTTTGGGAATTAGAAACAAATGCAAGCCGAAATTCTGGCAGGGCCCTCAAGGCCTGCTTGCCTCTTTGAACCTGATGTTAGCAGTCATCCTCTGACTTTAATAAGGCCGCGGAATGTCTTGTTTAGTTTTGCAAATTACAGCAACATCTAGATTTCTGCCAAAATAACAAAATTTGTATATGAGAAAATATTTAGAAGCAATTACATAGGTGCTACTATTCTATTAAGGTTGTTTCCACCTATAGACTGGTGTGGGGTCAATTTATTTCAAACACTAACTTTTAAGTTACACAATTTATACAAAACAAAACATACATACATTCATAAAGCATAAAGAAAATTAAAAAGTTATTAATAATTCTACTGTTCAGAGAAAATTTACCCTCTGAATTTTGGAGTTGGGGGGCGGGTGTTGGTCTGTCTGTCCATCAGTTCATCTTGTTGACCAAAATCTTCAATGATTTTACAAAGGGTGGGTGTCTTCCGCTGAACCTTCTCTAGTGGGTCACCCTTTCTGAGAAGGTGACTCTTGAAATGTTAAACATTTCTGCAGTTTGCAGAACAGAGTAGTAGTACTATCATTTCCCTTATTCCTGGCATTATGTTTCTATTAATTCATCCCAATCTTGCTGCCCTGGAATAGGTCCATGTGAGCTCATGAGAGATTTTGTCTCAGCTCTGTGTATTTCTTATTCACTTAGGAGAAAGGTTTACCTCCTCAGTACCACCAGTCCAAACAGTTAGAGGGTAGAAACCCAATTTTATGGATAAAACCCAATCTGGGGGTGCCTGGGTGGCTCAGTTGGTTAGGCGACTGCCTTTGGCTCAGGTCATGATCCTGGAATCCTGGGATTGAGTCCCGCATCCGGCTCCCGGCTCAGTGGGGAGCGTGCTTCTCCCTCTCACCCTCTCCCCTCTTATGCTGTTTCTCTCTCTCTCTCTCTCAAATAAATAAATAAAATCTTTAAAAAAAAATTGGGTTTTTTAGATCTATAAGGAAGTCACAGCTAATTCTCAGGATGGGGCTAGATATTTACTGATACTTCTGACCATTTTAATCTGAGATCATTACTGATCTGCCTCTTCAAAGAATCTTTAATCCCATGAGTCCAACCATGAAAGGCTCCCAGGGTCTCTGAAGCAGACTTTCTAGAGAACTCCTCACACAGGTCTCTGCCCAAAGCTTGAGATACAGGATTTGGGGGTCACTAGATTCCCAAATAGATTGGATTTGCAGAAGAGGGGGTGTTTTAATGGAAGTCCTCATGCTATATAGCTTCTCTGAAGATGCCGGCAGAGGTCCAAGATAAAAATGGACAAAAACCCTACTAATTTTATGGATAGTGCCCACCATCTAGCTAGACAGTTGTCTGAATGCATAGTACTTTTAGGCAACTTTACTCTAGCAGTGGTCAATGGAGGGCCTGGTTGGAGGCCTGATTGCCAAGCTATCCTATGGAATTCCAGTACTTTACACGAGGGCATCTTTAATGATCCGACTTGTCGGCACGGTTCCTGGGGAGGAGAGAGCCTGGGGATGTGGCCGTGGGATGTGCTGCTCGGTAACCATTGGTTTGCCTTTCTCCTCTCAGCCCCCAGTCCCCAGCCAGACCTCCTCGTACTCCTGCATGCTGCCCACCAGCCCTTCGGTGAACGGGCGGAGTTACGACACGTACACCCCCCCCCATATGCAGACACACATGAACAGTCAGCCGATGGGCACCTCGGGCACCACTTCCACAGGTGAGCCCCGTTCCCTGTAGGCTACACGGAGGTGGCCTTCACAGCTTCTCTTGCCAGGTGATCGCCCTTCACTCAAAGTGCACCTCAAAAGAACCTCCTGGCCTTGTGTCATGGTGTGTTTTAACTCTTTGCTGCTCGCTTCTCTGGGGAAACTGATTGGAAGGGGGAAATTCAGTCAAGCGAGTTAGTAACCTGATACCATGTAGACAAAAAGCAAAGTTGTTTTTCCTGAATTTGGTCACAGAAGTTGTATATGAAGACAAGGCCCGAGAATGTAAGTTTTCTGAAGAGAGGTTATTAGCCAGAGCTCAGTGGTGAGGGGGTGAGGGCCCGAGCGAGGGGGCAGCGTGGTGAGTGTTGTCAGAAGACTTCTCACCCTCCCAACTCCTCCCTGCCTTTCACGCAAATGAAGAAGTACCACGAGGGCTTTCCAGAGATAGTTGTATTGCTGAAGTTCCAAACATACAAACAAATGGAGGTTTTTTTTTTTTTTTTTCTCTTTTGTGTGGGAGGCCTTGGGATTGAATAGATATGTATAAACATGTTCTCTGGTTTCTGAAGGTGCTACTTCTGTTTGTGTATTTTTAAAAATACAGTTAGAACGTTAGAGAGTATTAGAGATTATTTTTTAACCTATAAATTCATACTCCGTGCTTGTCTCTCGAAGGGAATTTCTACATGGCTATTTCTTTCATCCACTTCTAGGACTCATTTCCCCTGGTGTGTCAGTTCCAGTTCAAGTTCCCGGAAGTGAACCTGATATGTCTCAGTATTGGCCAAGATTACAGTAAAAAAAAAAAAAAAAAGGATATATTGTGTTAATTCAGTCAGTGACTATGTGGACACAACAGTTGGGCGTTCAGGAAGGAAAGAAAGATGGCTATTAGAAGCACTTCAGTTCTGCAGTTGTGTCCTGTGTTGTACCACTGGGGAATGGACTTGAAACAAGGACCTTTGTATACAGAAGGCACGATATCAGTTGGAACAAATCTTCATTTTGGTATCCAAACTTTTATTCATTTTGGTGTATTATTTGTAAATGGGCATTTGTATGTTATGAAAAAAAGAACAACGTAGACTGGATGGATGTTTGATCTGTGTTGGTCATGAAGTTGTTTAAAAAAAAAAAAAGGAAACCATGATCAACAAGCTTTGCCACGAATTTAAGAGTTTTATCAAGATATATCAAATACTTCTACCCATCTGTTCATAGTTTATGGACTGATGTTCCAAGTTTGTATCATTCCTTTGCATATAATTAAACCTGGAACAACATGCACTAGATTTATGTAAGAATATCTGTTGGTTTTCCAAAGGTTGTTAACAGATGAAGTTTATGTGCAAAAAAGGGTAAGATATAAATTCAAGGAAGAAAAAAGTTGATAGCTAAAAGGTAGAGTGTGTCTTCGATAAAATCCAATTTGTTTTATGTCAAAATGTAAGTATTTGTCTTCCCTAGAAATCCTCAGAATGATTTCTATAATAAAGTTAATTTCATTTATATTTGACAAGAATACTCTATAGATGTTTTATACACATTTTCATGCAATCATACGTTTCTTTTTTGGCCAGCAAAAATTAATTGTTCTTAGATATAGTTGTATTACTGTTCACAGTCCAATCATTTTGTGCATCTAGAATTCATTCCTAATCAATTAAAAGTGCTTGCAAGAGTTTTAAACTTAAGTGTTTTGAAGTTGTTCACAACTACATATCAAAATTAACCATTGTTGATTGTAAGAACCATGCCAAAGCCTTTGTATTTCCTTTATTATACTATTTTCTTTTTAACCTTATAGTGTGGTGTTACAAATTTTGTTTCCATGTTAGATTATCATTCTAAACCAACGGTTCCTTTCATACATACACTAATTCTTAAAGAAATAATTCTTATCATTTCATTAATTCGAAATGTGTTAGGAAAAAAATTTCACTTAGAGCTCTGTGTAGATCTGTGCCCATCTGTACCCACAACGTACACATAAAATGGTCACATTCCCCAGCTAGCCATTTAGTTCAAAAGCTCAAAGTCTAGAAATGATTTAAAAAATGCAACAGCTATTAACTAAGAATTGTCTTTGGAATTAGGGCTGGCATTTTCAATCTGGGCAGATTTCCATTGTCGGCCTATTTCAACAGCGATTTCACTGAAGTATATTCAAAAGTAGATTTCTTATACAAGACTCTCTGAAAGCTGTCGCCTTTCTCCAATAGGTCCTCTCCCTTTCCTCTCTCCCTCCCCTTTGCACAAGAGGCATCATTTCCCATTGAACCACTACAGCTGTTCCCATTTGAATCTCGCTTTCTGTGCGGTGGTGGATGGTTGGAGGGTGGAGGGGGGATGTTGCATGTCAAGGAATAATGAGCACAGACACATCAACAGACAACAACAAAGCGGACTGTGACTGGCCGATGGGAGCGAAAGGCCTTCAGTCATTGGCAGCTGAAGCCAAACATTCCCAAATCTATGAAGCAGGGCCTATTGTCGGTCAGTTGTTATTTGCAATGAAGCACAGATCTGATCATGTTTAAAGTGGCAGCACGCAGGGCAGGAGTGCTTGAGCCCCAGCGAAGGAGGAGGAAAAAAATAAGCCTTTGTTGGGTGAAAAAGGGCCCGTCTGAGACTTTTATTTCTGTCTGTTCTGTGCAACATATAAGTCAATATAGATAAGTTCTCTTCCGCCAAGTTCAGTCGGAGGCTGGGGCTGCTGGCCGACTCCATGAAATGCTTGCACAGGCAGAAAGCTCTGGGGACAAAGACACACTTCCACTGAATTGTACTCTGCTCTTTTGTTTTGTTTTGTTTTGAATCCCCAAAGGCAAATGGTCAGAAATATAGAAATTAATTGGAGGCTTTAAGAAAGAGCCACTCTTTTCTGGCGAAGGGCTTACTTGGGGACAGATAGCTGTGATTCATCTCTGTGGCATGCCAGGTATTAATCATTGTATTGCACCAGAGTTGCTGCACGTTTAGAGACACCTTCCTCGGTTGATAGCGGTTTTTAGATGTGTGTGCATGTGGGTGGATTCAGTGTCAGCCTTCGCTGCACGCTTGCACGCTTCTGCAGTGCGCACACGGGCGCTCGGTCGGCGCACTTGCCCGTGCAGATACATCTACCTCCTGACATTTTGCAGCCTCGATTCCCCGAGGGACGTGTGCCCAGGGCACTGTCAGAGAAGGGCTGTGTGGTGCGTGCTGCAGCTGCTGGCTGGCTCACTTCTTCCCTGCAAGGAGGGACACTTTCCAACTGGCTCCGACGTGGGCCAGGGTCAGGCAGCCAGGCCTGGCCCACGGCTCCGTGGTGCAGAGAGCACAGACTTCGGAGCCCTGGGTGCGGCGCTCTGGGTGCTGGAGCCGGTGATGGGAGAAGGGGGGGTGGAGCGCTGTGTGCGGAGGGTCCGTGTGTGCGCACGCGGGCTTGGGCACGTTTCCGTGTCCTCCGAGGGTCAGGGCTGCCAGGGCGCCGCGGCACAGCCTGCTCTCGTCTCAAGCAGCGGAGGCTCAGCTGCAGAAGCTCCCGCTCCAGCAGGACAGAGCGGCTGCCTTGCCTTCTGCCCTCACCCCAGGGAGATGAGCCGTCCTTCCGAATGGCGCTCCAGGCGCTCCCCCGGGGCCAGCATGTGGAAGCAGGGCTCCGGAGGTGGCCTTTTACTCGTCGTTGAAATAATTTATTTTTATTTACTGATAGGTATATTTATATAATTTATCCATGGGAACGCTGCAGGGATGCTCTGATGCCATCTTCCAGGATGGTGCCCATCCACCTACCTGTGCTGTCCTCGGTAGAATCACAAGGCTCACAGCCTATGATTTTTCTCTCAACTTGACGGACTTAGGGAGACCAGGTGAACAGAATTAGAGCTGAGTGTTTGAATAGGAAACATTCAAATTACTTTGAGTAAAAAACGGCTTTTTACTACAATGAGTTTCCAGAATATTCCTCCCCCAAAGCTGGTAAACAACCGGCTTCTTGATGTGGCTCACAATCATTTCTGTCTACCCTTCCCCCCCACCCCGCCCCCATCAGAACTAGGTTTCCTCAAATTCACTTACACAGTAGTAAGATTTAGCTTTGTTTTGTGAATTTTTGCCATCTTGGCATGGTGTCTATATTCTCCTGCTTATTTCTTTTTGCACTGGGCCTTAATGTTAACAAGATTAAAAAAAATGCTTTTCTTCTCTCTATAATGTTTGGCTCACCAAGGCCAAGCACAAATGCTTCCCTTTTCTGTTTCTCAAGCAAAAACCTCCTCTGTAGCGTTTTTTGTTTTTATTTTTTGCCTGGTCCTGAAATGATTTCACTGCTCATTTTTAAAGTTCAAAGTGCAAGTGCTTAGGGTTAGTATTAAAGTTTGATGGTGTTGATGGTGACTATCTTTGGAAAGCATTAAGAGGATGTTTTAGAAATGACATTCATAATGGGCTCTAAACAAATGAATAGGGGTTTCCCCCCTTCCCTTTTGTATGTGTATGCGTGTGTCTGATTCTTTAAAATTGAAAGACAGGGAATTGATTGCATGAAGAGTGTTGCTTCCTTTTGAAGTGGTTTTTTTTTTTTTTTGGCTACTGTTAGTATTTGCAGATCCTGGAGGTAGAGATAAAAAATAAATGGAAGAGGAGGAAGAGAAAAGTGGAAATCTCCTGGTGGCTACTAGAAAGAAATTCAGGTCTTAGAACCTCAGCACCTGAGAGCTGGGTGCGGTAGTCAAAATATTTACCTCATGTTAAAGAAAGGCAAATCTAGTGTAAGAAATGAATACTAGATAGGGTTATGAAGTTTTAGAAACATTTAAAAGACATGAGGACATTTCAAATACTATGTTTGGCACTGTTACTTAAATATTTATATCTTTGAGACAAGTTGATGATTGAAAAAAAAATCTGTTAATGGAGTTCATAATGTATCCAAATGGTCTGTATACCTCCTGTAGCTTTACTGAAGACCAGTATTTTTGGGTAGTAAGTTATTAGCAAATGGATAATTGATAATGTTTCCAGAAGAAAGGAAAACACATTTTTAGAGTGGGTTTTTATCAGAGGAAAACAAAAATATATATCCCTCTGTAGCTTATTTTTGCAAAGCCTGCCTAGAGAATCAGAACAACAAAGCACTTGGATCTGCATTTTGGAAAGCTCAGCTACGATCACTGTTCAACATGCACTTTTACTGAGTTTGAAAAGTTTCTTTTGTATTTAAAATAACGGTTCAAATATGCACATTCAATTTTTATAGTATTTATCTATTTGCAAAGCATATATTAACTAGTAATTGGGTGTTAATTTTATAGACATGGTAGCCAGGGTAGTAAATCAATGACCTATTAAGTATTTTTGACAAGCAATTTACATATCTGATGACCTCACATTTCCTTTTCAGAGTCCAATGCTATATAATTGTTCCATTGTGTGTTTGTATAAAATGAATCACAACATGGTAAGAAAAAAGTTAGTTATTAAAATAATAACCCAACTAAAATATTCATTTGAATTTATTCAAATTGTTCATAATGCTTTCAAAGGACATAGCAAAGCTTTTGTGGAGTATCTGCACATTATTTATTATCTATGGACTAAATTGATTTTTTTTAAGTTGCTTTACATTTTAAAAGCACCTTTGCTTAATATAAAAGCCCTTTAATTTTAACTGACAGATCAATTCTGAAACTTTATTTTGAAAAGAAAATGGGGAAGAATTTGTGTCTTTCGAATTAAAAGAAGTGAAAAAAAAATAAACCAGACATTCTAAAAAAATAGAAGAAACCTGATTTTTAGTACTAATAAAATAGCGGGTGACAAAATAGTTGTCTTTTTGATTTTGATCACAAAAAATAAACTGGTAGTGACAGGATATGATGGAGAGATTTGACATCCTGGCGAATCACTGTCATTGATTCAATTATTCTAATTCTGAATAAAACCTGTATACAGTGTGTGTTTATGCTACAGTGGGTTTTTTTTTTTTTAAGTGACTGACATTCATCATGTTGGTTAGACAGTTTTAAAAACCTAGTCTTTGTTTTCTACAATGTTGTCAAGAACAAATAAAGTATAATTTGTGGTGTATTACAAGCAAACTGCTTAAAAATGCTAGTTATAACTGCTTCAAAATTTATTCTAACATCACTGAAGAATTTTAGAAATTCAGTTTCTCCTAATGGACGTTAAGCAGCTTTTTAAAAATTGAGATTCTTTACTTCTTAAATGCAAGTTACTTCCTAACCTTCACTTTTTGTCTATTTGTCAAAAGCTTTGAGAATATGGAACTGTGATTCAAAAACCTAGTGTTTTATATGAAAACTGGTTCAATGTGCTATCTACCCCCCAAATACATGTCTATATGGTTATAAATGTGCATACCCAACCAACGTTCTTGATTCACAAAGGGCTTACCTGATGCAATGGAAATCTGAGTTAGTTTCAGTTTGCTACTTTGTCTCAGACCTATGTTCTGTAAAAATCTCTCACCAAGCTTCAATACATGCTTTCCCCTAGTGTTAATGTAGCTGTCAGTTTGAATTTCAATCCTGAATTATGTCTGCTGACGTAATTTCATAGTGCTGACTTCAATTGTTTAGGATTACAAAACAGAAGACCATCAACTTCTTTTTCTATGCTTTCTGTCACTCAAGTTCTTTAGATTTATTAACTAGTATGGTAGACTACTGATCTTTAATGGAATCTTAATCCCAAAATGTTATTTTGTGTTCATCAATTTAATAACAGGATGCATAAATGCAAATTCATTTTATTATAGTCTTCACATATATTAGCAAATTAATTTTTCATTTTTAAAAAACACCTTAGCATTTTTTGGTGGCAAGTGACTTTTTCAGAAATAAAGAGAAAATGTTTTTCATATGCAATTATGAATTTCATACTGTTTTATACACTACCTGCTGTAATATGCACTTAACATGGACTAAGTGCCTTAATATATGTATACTAATGACCACTGTGAGGCACTTGGAGTTTCTGACATTTTACTTAAAAATAAAATTATCTGCTTTCTCTAAATAGAGTATAAAACAAAATTTTAAAATGAAAGTAGTTTTGCTGTACTCTTTCTGCATAAAAAGTTGGGTAAGGAAAATGAAGAGCGGTGGCCTCATTTTGCAATCCTAACTGTTTTTCAAGGATTGGAGGGTCAAATCGTTAAGAAAAATATTTACAGAAGCTATTAGCAATCATAATTAGGGTGTCATATAATTCTGCATGCAACGACTAAGGAGGAACCGCTAGAAGTCCAGGTGCTGCTTGCCTCCGGCCATCCTGCCACAGCCTGGGCCCAGCAGCTTGGAGGATTCTGCCAGATCCTGTTTGCTTGAGCGGCTCACTGTGTCTGACAAGTCTGGAGGCAAATGCAGTCGCTGTGGCAGAAGATTTCGGAAGGAAAGAAAGAAGAAAAAAAATAATTTTGCTTTAGCTAGCACACTTCAGAATACAATATTATGCTCTGTTGATCAGCATTTAGTCTTGCGGATGAAATTCCTGCTAAAACAATTCTTCAGACCGAGACCCAAGATAATCACATCTTCTTCCTACTAGGTTTTACAAATTCTAGCCATCGCAGACACTGGACCAGGGATCTTAGTGGAATGTTTCCAGAGTCCAAACCTAAACACATTAAGATTTCTCTTATTTAGGTCAAAATGAAAATATGTAAATGCACAAATAAAGGCAAACTTGAGAAAGAACACTATTGTAAGAATGGTGGGGTTGTTTGTTGGCTTTGCTTTGTTTTTGCCAGGGCTCCAAAATGCTATTTTAAAATTGAAAGTAGCTTTTCAGCAATTATGGATTCCTCCAAATGCTTGTTTCCCTTTTATTAAGTTGACCTGATGATTCTATTTCAAGGCTATACTTTCTTTAGGAACTTACATTTTTTGTAGAAATATTGACATAATGAAAAAAAAAGATACCAATCATAGGATCAAGATTTTTTATATCCTCCGCTAAGTCAGCTATGACATCTGTTTCAGGTCTTGGTAAGTTTGTTTCTATGCATAACGTTGGTCATGTTTTCCAAAGTATAGTGTAGCTCTGAACATCTCCCCCATCTTAACTGTTTTTCTGCAGATTCAAGGAGGCTGATTCAAGCAGATGCACGAACTGACCATAAGTGCACAACAGTTACTGTAATTAGGGAGAAATATTCATATTTCAAAAGAACTTTTTTGGTTCTCAAAAGGATCTCTATCAAATTCCTTTTAACAACAGTGCCCCCAGCCTATACAATTTTCACAAAAATCCAAACTCAAACGAACATGTTTGTTGTGTGAGGCACAGGGTGGGGGTGGGACGCTAAAGATAAGTGAGGTAGGATGGGGGTGTCCCCTGATGACTAGCCAAAGCCTTGCAGGAGTGAACTGACCTGGAGACAACCTATCTGAAACCCTTCATTTGGAAAACTCCCTACAATATGAAAAAAAAAAAAAGATGAAAAAGGTAGAAACACTTTTTTTTTTTTTTTTTTTTTGGTCAAAATACTATGATCCATCAGCATATGTTCTGGAGAGTTTCTTTCCTGATAAAAGGCTTCTTTAGTGCCGTGTAAACACAAGCTGTGTGCAGAGGATCAAAATATTTTAAAACATTAAAAAAATTTACGACAATATTCTTTGACTTCAGTTCGCAGGTACTTAGTTTTTAATGCAAATGTACCTAGGATGGAAGACACTATTATGGACCTATGACCAACAAAGATGTCAGAAAGGTCAAGAAAACGCTGTCATATCCATATAGTAATATCCGCATAGTAACACTCATTTGTATCCATAGCACCCAACCTGTCATATATCAAATAACTAAATGTCTATTTCTTGAATGATTTTTAAAAAGTCAAATAAAGACATACTTGTTTCTTTGTTTTATTTTTTTTTCTTTCATTTCTTCATAGCCTGGTTCCCCTCCCCCCCCACCCCGAAAGTATTTCAGGCAGAAATGAAAGCATGAAAGGCTCAAGAATCTAAAAGACATGCATAACTCTAAAGTCTGAGGTTATGAATGTCTTTGCAGTGTTAACTCTATCAGTGTTCATGTGAGGAAATTGGAGGGAAAGAGACATTTAATTATATGTCTGAACTTTAATGTTCCTTTAAGATCCTGTAGTTATTACTAATAACTAGGATACATGCATGATCTGAAGGTTATCTGAAATGTAAAGAAAATTCACCATAAAAAAACGTGTGTGTGTATACTTTTGGTTGGGACCTCATAAAGATTATGTCAGATGGTGATTAGGCTACTTAGGAAATCAACTGGACTCAACAAATATTTAGAATCTACTCAAAGCAAGGTGAACAGAGCACCTTCCCCATTACTTCTAATTCCAGGAGCATGAGTAAGACAAGCACAGTGGTAACCATCAGAGTGAGCCCTCCAAGTGATGTCTGCAAGAAAGGAGAGACAAAGCCGAAATCGGGTGGGGGAAGGGGAGGAGAAAGCTTCATGGAGATGGGCTAGGTGTTAAATAATGAATTGATTCTGACATGTAGAGATGGTAATTTGCTTAACAGGGGAGCTGATACATACATCTTTAAGATGCGTTCGGGTGAAGGGTCATACTGTTTGGATAATCTAAATGAGGAAGCTAGTGTAGCTGTTCAGAACCAGCATAAGACAATTTATTTCAGGAGCTTACCTATTTGCTACAAATTTCTCTTCCTCTGCTTCTCTAGGCAATGAACGTGAGCCAGTTGGCTGAAAGCCCTTCATAGCAAAAGTAGCTAAATGTGACGTGTGACATGTTTGGAAATCTTTCAGGTTGAATGGGTTTGAAGAAAAGTCAAATATCATTCGTGTGTAACTTCTGAGCACAAAAATTTTGGTTGATATGGTTAAATGCTTCTAACCAAATGCTACATGGTAAACGCTAGTTTGCATACTTATGTCCTTTGACAAAGCCCAAGGATGGCTCTTGGAACTATGTGAGTGATTTTGCCGGCTCTGTTGATCGTTACTTGAATGAGCTTACTTTGCACTCTAAATTCTCAAGCCGTGGGTTTTGTTCTCTTCCTTTCTGAGCCTCCCCCTGTGCACCATGTCAGTGCAATGTGAGCAGCGAGGAAGAAGGAGAGATCAGGTTCCAGGCTTGCCAGGTGTGTCAGGGACTTTTCCTTTGAGGCTTCCAAAGCATTTACACACTTGACATGTAAATGGTCAGATGCTGCTGTACTCCAGATCTGTCTTCTGTAGGATACTCTGCATAGCATGTGACCTCCTTTCGATTAAAGCTGCAAGGCTGGGGGGACATACCGACTTTTAGACCTTGAGGTTTCACTCAGTAATGGTTTAAATTTTTTTTTTTTTTTTTTTTTTTTAAAGATTTTATTTATTTGACAGCACAAGCAGAAGGAGAGAGAGGGAGAAGCAGGCTCCCTGCTGGGCAAGGAGCCTGACGCGGGACTCGATCCCAGGACCCTGGGATCATGACCTGGGCCGAAGGCAGCCGCTTAACCGACTGAGCCACCCAGGCGTCCCTCACTGAGTAATGGTTTAAATAAAAATCAGACTATTAAAAAAAAATACCATACCATTTTCAACCTTGGAAACCAAATCAAGGTCTTCACCTTTCTCATTTTATACCTGGAGTTCTGAGCGAGGGCCCAAAACTTATATCTTGAGTGGAAATTTTTCCCACCTGATTTTCTTTTCCCAGATTCTGGGAGGAAGAGACCGTGTGGCTAATGCAGGAGATGCATCTCTGGCTGTCTGTCTATTTTTTCCATTAATGCCTTGTCTAAAATGATGCTTTCTGTGTAGGCAAAGGGATTTGAGAAAGACATGACAACTCCCAGTTTCTCACCGAGGCCTAGGTGATTTGCAGCGGTCCCACTGGATTAATGGGTCTCTCCTCTCCGGTGCTGCAAGGTGGGAAACAGCAGGGCTGCCAAAGTACTCTGGCAGATTAGGGGAGCTCCTGCCAAAAGGCACCCTTAGGCCCCTAGGAAGCCCTGGGTCAGAATAAAGCGACAGCAGCAGGAGTGCTTTGCTCCGCAGCTCCGTGGGGTACCGAGCTGAGCCAGACTTTGAGATTCTTCCCCCTCTGCTTACATCTCTGTCTCTTTGTTCCTTCTTGAGTCAGCAACTAAGTGGGTCCTATAGACACACAGGATTGGATTTCCTGGCTCCACAGTTTCTCTTCCTAATTCCTTTCTCCCCACCTGCCAGCCCCGTGCTCAGCACTCACAGCTCCCAGACAGAAGGGGCAAGATAATGAATCTAGATTACACCTGGATTTGAGACAAATTGCAGGTAAATACCCATTAAAGTAAGTTCAATCAATTTATATTTTTCATATTTTGCCAAGACCAAACCACCAGGCACTGTTTTCTATTTGATGTAGTACATATTAACCCTCCCCAGATGAAGAGAGAGTTGTTTTAATCCTTTTTATGCTTTGACATTTCCTGAACAGTCACACTTCGCATTAATCAGATTCACAGAAATCAGTGTTAATGTTTCAAAATACTTTCTAATAGATTTTTCTTCTGTTCTTTAAAACACAGCCATTTTATTTTATTTTTTGTTTAAGATTTTATTTTTAAGTAATCTCTACACTCGGTGTGGGGCTCAAACTTACAACCCCGAGATCGAGAGACTCATGCTCTACCGACTGGGCCAGCCAGCGCTCCCAGAGCCAAATTAAATGAAAACTTGTAAACACCTTAGAACACATAGGCTCTACACTGGTCACTTAACAGAGGCAGCCAGTGAAAGTCTGATATGTCTGTCCGTCTGTCACTCCCTCTCAGTGACGTTGGACAAGTCAATTTTCCTGTGTGAGTCTCAGCGTGTCCTCATCTATCACTGGGGGATGATTCTTCCGTCATGAGACTGCTGTCAGGATCAAATGACATGTATAAGTATCCTCTGAAGTACCAAGTAGTACACTAATTTATTTATATCTCTTCTTGCTCCAAAAAAGTTGAGATGGCTTATAAAAATACATACGGTTCAACCAGATAAAAATAAGTGAGTTGATTAAGGCAAGGAAACAATTCTACAAATGTAATAAACTACACATAATTATAAGCAACAACAACAGGCTATCAGACTTAGCCAGTGGTCTCAGTCACTACGCTGGTTTCTGAGCACTGAGTGTACATTACCCTCTACTGTGGCCCAGTGAAGAAACCAAAAAGGAAACTGCGATCACAGTCCTCGTTTCTGGAAAGATTTAAAAAAGTCTAAACAATTTCCCTCATACTTAGGAACGCAGTAGCGAAAATGGAGCATGTCAGATGCCTAGCTTCTGGGCCAGTGAAAATATGCATGGATGTACCACAGAGGCAATGTGGGGTCCATCTTCTTTTAAAAATCTGTCTTTTGCACACGTCTTCACTGCTGACAAAAGAACTAATAAAGGACAGGTCAGAAGATGAAGCTTCTCTACTTGAATCTTAAAAGCATTTCCCCCTCTTTACATGATGAAGAGAAAAAACAAATTAACAAAAGACACGCCATCTCATTCCATTCCAGATTCTTTCAAGAGCCATGTGATGCCCTTGCCTGGAGGATGACTTGCTGATTTCTGAAGCCATATTCTGGTTATGAGGCACTGCTATGAATGGTAGGGAATGAACTAGAATATAGGCTGAGTAGCTGGAATCTAGACACACTCCCGCCCCCTCCAATAAATGGCTTAAAAAAGGTAGAAGTTTATTTCTCTCCCACTTTATAGTCCAGAAGTTGGCAATCCTGAGCTGTGAGGACTGGTCTGCCATCCTCAACAGGGGCCTCTTCCACTTCTGGCTCCAAGACTGCTGTTTTTGCTTTCTCTCAGCTGGTGGGAAGCAGGGGCCAAGAAGGCCAAATCTGGAAGCTGGACACATCACTTCCACTCACGTCCAGAACTTAGACATGGCTGCACCTGGCCGGCTACAAGGGAGGCTGGGAAGTGCTGTGAAATGTGTAAACATGTTCAACGAATCTATTTCTATGGAAGATGGAGCAAATGGCTATTGGGAGACAACCAGCAGTCAGCTATAGTTTCAAGAAGGGCCACAGCAAAATGATCACAAGCCAGAACATTCCCTCAGTGTGCGAGCTGCCGATGACTCCAATCTTGCTTTCTGACCAAGGAAACACACACCTGATGCCTCAATGAGCTCAGGGCGCAGGGCCAAGGCAGCGGTCAGGGTCCCTCTTGCTCTATATGTAAAAAGAGGTATTTCCCTTTCTTTAGTGGAAAGATGGACTTCCTTCCATTGGCGCAGGGAGGAGGGCAGAGGGACTTGGCATATTCATCATCGTGGTGTTGCTATTATTTCTTCACAAGATTTTATTTTTTATTTTATTTACTTATTTGTTTCTTTAAAGATTTTATTTATTTATTTGAGAGAGAGAGAGAGAAAGAAAGAGTAAGAGAGAGCACGTGAGCGGGGAGGAGAGGGAGAAGCAAGCTCCCCGCGAGCAGGGAGTCTAATGTAGGGCTCGATCCCAAGACCCCGGGATCATGACCTGAGCCGAAGGCAGATGCTTAACTGACTGAGCCACCCAGGCGCCCCTCTTCACAAGATTTTAGAGTGTTGTTTCAACTTACAAAATAAATCAGTGTCATATGCCCTTACGTAATGATTATATTTACATTGTTACACTCATTCCATCATTATTACATCATGACAATGTAATGTTATATTGCAATTATTCAATATCTGGTTAAAATTTTGCAACGTGGAAGATGCATCTGCCTAATTTTTGGTGAGTTTTATGTTACTCTCCTATATGAGCAGGCCAGGAGAAACAATGCCAGAACCAATTTTTCCTCTTTTTGGATTGTTAAATGTACATTTGGTGGTGGCTGAGTATTTCTGGAAAAAATTCTGCCAAACACGGTCAGGTTTTAAGTTTTAGTTTTTTGTTTAAAATGCAATTCTACTCTCAGGGTTTAAGATTAAAATTGTTTTATTGAATGTCATAATTATACTATATCCTTTGAATTGAAAACAATTCATTTGGTTCTTCCTGATTGATCTGAAAATTAGACAAGATTTCAGAGCTGGCATATTGCATACTGGCTGCCCATTGAAAAATGCTCAGGTGTGCAATTATTTTGACCGTCAATTATATCTGACAGTATTGTCTTGCCTCCAAACTCACCTCTCTGAAAGCAGCTTGTGAAGAACTCACTTGTCTAAACAAAAGTGTGATTTGTGAAAAGGCATGTGTCTGTGGCAGAGATTGCTAGCTTACTCTCAGTATCTATTCTCTTCCTTTGCAGACAGTAAAGGAATCTCTGAATATTAGTGGGGCATATGGCCTCCCAGAATAAAGGTCACATTTCCCAGCTTCCCTTGCCAATAGATGAGGCTGAGTGACTAAGTCCTGGTCAATTCATCTTGGGCAGAAGTGCTATGGTTAAGTTTAGGGTCTGATCTGTGAAGAAGGGGAGGTGCTTTTACTTCCTCTTTCCCTCACCTCAGCGAGAGGGCCCCCCCCTCGTGGGCCCTGATCCACCTTTCCTCATGGGGTGAGGAATTCCAGGGCAAAGAGGATGTGCCTCTTCTTTATAGGACATGCTCTGGGTATTCAGAATTCAGAACTCCCTGTCCAAATGGCTACAAAGTCTGCGCAGGTTTCTTCCCCACGTTGTGTCCCAAGGGAGGATCGTGTCGTCTATATGCACACCTGGGGCCCCGGGAATAGCCAAGGGACCGCTGTTTGTGTGGCGTGTGGATGGAGGCTGGATGTGCAGGCTGCGTGTCTTCAAGCATTTGGGCCTGTGTGTGGAAAGGAGACAGGAGTGGGAAGAGAAAGGGGGTGGACTATAGGCCAATTCTCCCTATGTCTCCAAGTTCTAGACTGGAACCCATATCCTAAATTTAAACGTGACTTTCCAGAAAGTTGTATTTGCGAAGGAAGGAAGATAATGCATATTTCATGGTTTCTTGGCTTGGTAACTTTAGGATATTTAGGCATTTAATAATTATGTGGTCCTTTATTTGCCTTATTGCTCTAGGCTCCATAAATGTTAGCAGTAAGCCTAACTCCCCTCTTCCCACTTGCTGAAATGTGGACTTGAGGGTGGGTGCTGAAGCAGCCATTCTGGATCATCAATCAGAAGCTATGCATTGAGGAGGGGGTACAGCAAAATGAGAAAATTAGTCAAGGGTTTCCCGATACCATCTGGCCACCCAAAGACCCTGGGTCACTAACTTGGGCTTTAAAATGAGACATATGTGAACTTCTCCATTATTCAAGCCACTGTATTTTTGGAGCTCTGCAATAACAGCCTAACCTGTGTCCTGTTTATGCAGAATTTGGTACCTGCAAAATGGAGCGCTTGAGTTCTGTGATTTAAATGGCTCAGCGGTTGGAAAGTGGGCGGTGAGGTCAGACTGCAGACTGGAAGGCTGGTGATCCTGGCTATGACTGTGATAACCTGGAAGGCACACCGTATACCTCCCGATCACTGGCTGCAGGCGAAGCACTGGAGAAATTCAGGATATTGTTGCGTTAGCTGCTTCTTGCCACTTTCAGCAAAGTTATTTATAAAAGAGAAAGGAACGTAGGCTAGAGCTAGAGAATTTGGAAGAAGGGTCAGAAAGGACCACGCCTCTTAAAGCAGGTGCTGTGCCTTCAGCCCAGAGTCTACACCGATGAAAGGCTGGGTAACTTGGGGCCTCAGAGGACTGAAGAAGGCCACCTGTTTCTGCCCTGCACACCGAAGCGGGCAGCCTTCACAGGAGGTGGCCGTGCCCCTAAGCCCTGCGGAAATACCCTCATTAAGGGACTGGCTACAAATTGGGAGCCAGTTCTGAGATGAAAGTCACACGAAGGGTATTGCCTTCCCTCTCAAGTTGATTATATTATTTATTTATTTATTTATTTATTTATTTATTTTAAAGATTTTATTTATTTATTTGACAGAGAGAGAGACACAGCGAGAGAGGGAACACAAGCAGGGGGAGTGGGAGAGGGAGAAGCAGGCTTCCCGCGGAGCAGGGAGCCCGATGTGGGGCTTGATCCCAGGACCTGGAATCGTGACCTGAGCCGAAGGCAGACGCTTAACGACTGAGCCACCCAGGCGCCCCTATATTATTTATTATTTTTAAAGGTTTTGTTTATTTGAGAGAGAGAGAGCGTGAGAGAGTGAGCGAGCACGAGTGGGGGGCAGAGGAGGAGGGAGAGGGAGAAGCAGATACCCTGCTGAGCAGGGAGCCTGATGCGGGGCCTCATCCCAGGACCCCAAGACCACGACCTGGGCGGAAGGAAGACGCTTAACTGCCTGAGTCACCCAGGCGCCCCTCAAGTTGGTTATTTTAGATGGAGTCAAGCTAGTTACTAACAAGGTAAGGGGGATGTGGGTAGAACAGAGAGGCCAGAAAATAAGACTCAAGCCTTGGAAGGTAACAGCTGTGGTGGACAAGTATCCAGTCCAACCTCTGCAGGAGGGAAAGGTGTGAACGACACTTCTGGAGTCAGGGGCATTGGTACTAGGTCAGCCGGTGGGACAGAAGCGGCAGGCACCTCCCTGCTCTGAGTCCTGCAGTCTGCAAGCACTACTGCAGGGGCCTTGTTTCTCTGCACCGGTATTGCAGGGGCTGGCCAACGGCTCCATGGGAGTTGAGAGGCAGGTGCAGAAGTGGAGGGCAGACCAGTGTTTCAGGGCCCAGTTACTTGCTTCGTGGGGGGTCAAGGAATACTGCAGGGGTAGTAGTGAGAACCTACACCCCCAAAATCACAGCCATAGAGGTGTGTGCTTCCAGTTAACAGCCCTAGTGGCGGCCTCCCAATTCCTCACCTTCCTGACTGAGGAAGCAGCAGCGTCCCTGAAGGCCAGTTTGGTGGCAATGTCCTTCAGGCCTTCCAATTATTTCGCTAGCCCCCTAGTTTTCTGGGATAAACTCTCTCTCCTCTACATAAAATAATTCGATGGGATAGGCTTCCTGCAGCTGAATCCTAGAACTATGTCCAGACAACTCTTTGGCTGTGATTACTTGCATGTGGGACTGAAGGGAAGTGAATGGACTGGGAACCTTCTAAAGTCTTGATGGGATTGTACTGCCAAAGAAACCATAAGCCTGGTCAAAAGTCTACGATTATTCAACCCCTAAAACAATCTTAGGTCCCCAAACCTGATCTATCAAAACTATGCAGCCCCCCAAAAGCATACTCTCTGATGGTGACTTCATGTAGCCATGAATAATGGACAAGGAAGAACGTCTTAAAAGGATACGGAGGATAACGGACAAGGGAGTTCCTTCCAGAGAGCGGAACTGGGGATTACAAACTGGGCTGAAGTCCTCCACTGCAAGGGCGCAGAATTCCTGGTTTCTACCAGCAGAATTCTCCACTCACTCACAGAGAGGCAGTATGTGTGTGGGAAGAAGGCTGTGCACGGATATTTGGGTTCCATGGGTTGTGGACTATGACAGAGACTGATGATTATCCTCTAAATACCTACTCTCCCTTTTCCCTTTGGTAGAAGAACTCTTGAATAGGTGGCCATCCTGAATAAAAAACTCTATTTCCAGGCTTTCCTGTCAGCTAGTTGTGGATCACGTGACCAAATTTGAAGAGAGTAGAAGTGATGTTGCAACTTCAGGATACTGGAATGGTATTTGAACTCAGGCAGCCTGGCTTCAAAGTCATATTCTCATTCATTACTCTACGGGCCAGAACTTTTCTAACTACTAGAGATAAAATAGTGAACAAGACAGGCAAGATCCCTGCTTTCAAAGAATTCACAACTTCAGAAAGAGACAATACATGGACATCTACATAACTCAAGGAGAGATAGCTAACATATAGGAAAGCAAACAAAGATAATTCAGATAGTGAGAGGTGCTTTTAAGGAAATAATACATGGCAATATGATATTGGCTGGGGTGGTACCACCTTATATGGTGAAGGCCTTTCCGGAGAGTACATTTGAGCTAAGATTTTCAATTTGAGAAGGGACCCATGAAGACCTGGAAAAAGAAGTTTCCAGGCAAAGGTCATCAAATACAAAGCCTTAAGGCAGGAATAAGCTTGGCACGTTTGAAGGACAGGAAAAAAGTCAGCTTTTTGGAGCAGTAAACAAATAAGGGAGCGGCTATGAGAAATTTGGCTTGGTAGGTAGGTATCAGATTGTGTAGGGTTTGTAAGTGACTTGGCCTTAATTCTTAGAGCAAAGGGTAGCAAAGGAGTGATGTAAATTTATTTCTCTGAATACAAGGGCTATCTCACCCATATCCTTATAAAACCATGCATAGGCATTTTTAATAATACAAAACAAGAGTTGCAAACAGATATATCCAATTAAAGACAGAATTTTCCAAAAGGTGGTGTACACTTGTTCTTCTAGATCCTGTGTCCTTCTGATTCAGAAGAAATAGTCTATCTCCTAAGTGACCTATAGTAGCTGTCTACTCCCATCCTCCTCCTGTGGGGCGTGGTGGTTCCCAATCTCCTGCCAAGCAACAGGAAGCTTCTAGCTGGAGTGGGTGGACCCTGTATGAAGTGTTCGTGGAGGAGAAACTCTGGCAGTACTGTTTGTGAGGCTGGTTTGCTGAGTTTAATCTTCTTAAAATGTAAGCCAGAATCTTTTGGACAATATAGTAATAAGCATACCACCAAGTGTCAGGCCCAATGTCCCCAAACTGTCAGACATTTAAGATGTGGGAGAGTCATGTTAATTTCCTCTTTTATTTCATATATCAACAGAGAACAAACTAGATTACTCCTAAAGAACTTTGCTTACAATGGTTTTACCTTCCAAATGAAAGCCAGTATCTTTTTCCTTTCTTTTCTTTTGGTTTCTCCTTTGTTCTTTGGTACATTTTATGCTCATTAATGTTCTAACATGAGTAGGACTGAAAAAAAATCATCCACGTAATAGATGGAATAAGGTGGCTTAAATTGTTACTTAAACTTGGACAGCAGAAATGCCTGAAACCACCCCCATTAACTTCTTCTCTGGGATAAAGGGATGGGATGGATGAGTCACCCATGATCACTGCCATCCCTGGGATCCCCTGCTTGTGAACCACTGCCTCAGTGAGACTCTCCCTATCTCTCCAACTGACTCCCTTCCATTCATCTTTCCTTAATTGTGCACAGGGCTTCTCACTCTGGCAATCTTTTTACTGGTCTCCAACTGCTGCTTACCCCAAGGCTTGTGTGGCTCTGGAGCGCACAATGCAGGCCGGAGCATATAAGCTCCAGAGTGCGTAGAATTTGAATTAAGCTTCAGCAGGGCCAAGCTGAGAGATGCTTGAGCCCTAGGGCCTACTTATTGCTGCTATGGCAGGAAATGGAAGGAGATGGGGATCTTCCTGTGCACAGACTGTCATTTTGATAGGCTCTTCAAGCCTGCTCTGTCCAGGAATCCCCCCTTCTGTCCTCTGCAAGTGAGGAAACATTCCGGAGCAGGATTTTAGGTACTAGCCCTCAGGTAGCTTAATAGTAGTAAGATATTTTAAGAACATACAGTGTTTTAGAGCTGAATGCTAAACCCGAAAAACAACAACAACAACACTTCTTTTAGAAATAAATTCAAACTACTAATTACATGAGAATTTCTTTTTTATCCCCTTTGTTCTTTTAAAGCATATGGAAACTATTCTGGAGGTGGCAAAAGGTAACATTCCCTTTGTTTTTGTTTCCTAGAATTCAAACAAATGTTTCCTCTTTCTTAGCATCTGAAACCTCTGACTCAGTAAACTGTGAGCAGATCAATGTGTGTGTAAACTCAAGGTGGATCCGTAAATCCCAGAAATTTTTAGAACTACAGCAGATCCACTATTCAATTTAGGGACTGGCAGAGGTCTGACCGATAGTTTATGGAACAGATGAATTCTAAGATACGAACAAGCAGAAATCAGGGAATTCTGAAATCAGATAATTGCTTAAGTTATCATATTAATGTCAGTCCACTAAATAACTTTCAAATTTGGCAGCTTTTGACGAACTCTCCTTTTGGAAACTCGCCATCATATCTTTTTTTTTTTTTGTATATAAGTACAGCATATATAAAAAATATATTGATTTCCTTTTGGCTGTCCGTGAATGAGTCCTGAGAGCATAATGGCCAATGTGTTTTCCTGCATAATGCCCTGCAGTGTATGCAGAACACTGCTCCACCAAGCCCTGAGATGGGGTATGAAGTGCCCAGTGGAAATGGCAATGTAAACCATCCTGACAGCATTAAATCTCCCGACCACTCTTCAGTTACTTTGAGACCCCCACACTGCAGGGTCTGCGAGTTCCTGGGGATGAAGAAAGAATTTTTAATGGGGCCAAATGTAGGTGTTTACAAGGGGGAATTGTTGTTTTTTATTAGGAGCTGCCTTATGTTCAATAGTTGTATTTACTTTGTCAAGCTAGCCAGAATTAGAAATCCCCATTGCTAGGCAGCCTAGAGCGTCTGCGAAGTATTTCTGGGCATTCAGAACTGAAGCATGTGCTGCCCAAAGGCAGGTTTCATTACAGTGTGTTATTTAGTCCTCCTTCGTCCCCCCCCTCCCCCCACACCCCCAGATCGCAGCGCTTCTATAACAGGAAATCTTGGTTACTTTATGCTGAAACATATTTACATGACTGAAACACGACAATTAACACATTTGTAAAGCTTGAGGGATAGGCACACTTTAATGGTTTTTTGAAGTAGGCTGATTTCCTGGAGCTTTTAATCTTATTTTATTTTGTTCTGCATGCATGAACAAGTTCTTCTTTACTATAGGTATTTGACAGAGTCTACCTGGTATGAATGTGAATGAAAAGAAAATTATACAAAAATTAACTTTGCCAAACCATTCCTAACTTCTTTCACCAGTTCAATGTATATTGAGGGTTATGCTCTTATTTCTGACATGTTGTGTTAGCTTTTATACAAAGGCAGTTAGGAAGTATGTTTTGGGTTTGACGAAATGAAATGTGGCTTTCTCTATACCAACTGTGTAAAAACTTTTCCTAGTGAACAAAAAGTATCAATTACAGCAGTGATTCCTTCTTCATGTTCAGATACAGGTACACTCTCCTAGGTGGTGTACATTTTATTTGCTCCAAACTTAAATTAACACTCAGGTGGCATTAAGTACTATTACATGGTAAGTGCGATTATGTATGTGCGTGTGTGCCCGTTTAGACACATACATATAAATACGTTAACATGGCAATGTTATCAAGAGTATTTTAATACCTTTTAAATCTACAGATCAATTACTGAAATTTTGGTATTCAGAAAACAACCTTTCATATCAGAGCCCTCTAAAATAAAAATGAAACCTTCCACTTTCCCTTTGATATCTGAAAGCATGCTAAACCTGGAAACCACCCAGCCCAACTCTCACTCAAAAGTTTATGGCAAATTTTCAAATTACACTGGTTTCAAATAGTCACCCAGTGCATCTATCTCCACCCTCCATAGACCTCCCTCCTCACCAGTT